>NC_064263.1:303030-606060 GCF_003254725.2 Canis lupus dingo | reverse complement strand
TTACCTCTAAAGTTGCTGTTTCTGTAGATTGTCTCTCTTTCTTTCTCTTCTTGTTACTTTTGGTATGTCTCTTTGCTCAAAGGATCCCTTTTAATATTTCTTGCAGGGCTGGTTTAGGATTCAAATTCCTTTAGTTTTTGTTTGTCCTGGGAACTCTTTTTATCTCTCATTCTATTCTGAATGACAGGCTTACCAGATAAAGTATTCTTGGCTGCATATTTTTCGCAACTTAGCACTTTGAATATATCATGCCAGTCCTTTATGGCTTGCTAGGTCTGTGGATAGGTCTGCTGCCAACCTTCTGTTTCTACCCTTTTAGGTTAAGGATCTCTTGCCACTAGCTGCTTTTCTCTTTGTCACTGAAATTTGTAAGCTTTACTATTATATATTGAGATGTTGACCTATTTTTATTGATTTTGAGGGGGATTCGCTGTGCCTCCTGGATTTGAATACCTGTTTCCTTCCCCAGATTACAGAAGTTCTCCCCTATAATTTGTTCAAATAAACCTTTTGCCTCCCCCTCTCTTCATCCTCTGTCACCCCTATTATCTGGATATTATGTTGCTTTATGGAATCACTGACATCATGATGTCCCCCTTCATGATCCATTAGTTACCTTTCTCTCTTCAGCTTCCTCATTCTCCATCATTTTGTCTCCTATGTCATTGATTCTCCCTTCGGTCTTCTTTATCCTTGCTGTTAGTGCCTCCATATTTGACTGCATCTCAGTAATAGTTTTTTTTATTTTTGGCCTGATTAGATTTTTAGTTCTCTTATTTATCCAGAAAATGAATCTCTAGATCTTCTATGCTCTTTTCAAGCTCAGCTAGTATCTTGTTTTATTTTATTTATTTATTTATTTTTCCATTTGAAAGTAGTCATTTATTAACTGACCAGATTACAAAAATAATCATGGCAGATACCTTAGTTCATCCTTCTATAAAGTCTATTGATCTGGTATTCCCTGTTGCCAGCATCTCCACCTTCTACAAAATGGGTGGTCTTTTTCTTCATTCTGCCACGTGGAGAAGATAATTTGAAGGGCCATAAAAAGTTGTTCACTTCTTTGAAACGTTTTCCAACAGTATAGATCTCATGAATCAGATCCTCCAGGCACATGATGCCATATTTACCAAGAGATCGGGCAATCAATGTGTTATCTGTCAGGGCAATTCACTTCTTGTTCATCTTGCCATAACCACGCTTGTAGATCAATTCATTCACTGACATCAGATTTGGGTACACCCATGCTATATATGGTTCCACAATCCTTAGCATGTTAACTGAAGCCTTGTTGAGTTTAACAAAGGTTCCATTGAAGATCTGGCGAAGGCGAAGAAGCTGCAACACCTTTCAAACCTTTGGGCCCACACCATTGATACCTCTGATCCTGATGACAAATGCCAAATTGGGTTCTGCAGGGACATAGAACTTGTCAGCTTTTCTCCCCATTCTTGCCATGTGAATCTCAGTTCTGTATATCTGCCTGTATTCCTTGTGGTAATGCTTAGCTTTTTCATAGATAAGCTTCCTCCTTGTCTTTAGAAGCATCTTTTGGGCAAACTTCTTTCTCAGATCCTTGATCTTCAACTCTGTGAAATTCCTTTGCTTTTTCTTAAGGGTTTCTGGCACAACAGGAACCTTCTTCTTCTTCTCTTCTGCACCCTCCATGGTTCCAGGCAGAAATGAGCTAATTGTTGTTGTAAATTCCAGTTTAGCTATATTACTTATATCTGTATTGATTAAATCCCTGGCAGTGAGTGCTACCTCCACTTCTTTTTTTGTTTCTTTTATATATTTTTTCCTCAACTTCGATTTGCCAACATATAGCATAACACATAACACCCAGTGCTTATTCCATCAAATGCCCCAATCAGTGCCTGTCACCCAGTCACCACATCCCTCCGCCCACTTCCCCTTCCAACACCCCTTGTTCGTTTCCCAGAGTTAGGTGTATCTCATGTTTTGTCACCCTCACTGATATTTCCCACTCATTTTCTCTCCTTTCCCCTTTGTTCCCTTTCACTATTTTTTATATTCCCCAAATGAATGAGACCCTATAATGTTTGTCCTTCTCCGATTGACTTACTTCACCCAGCATAATACCCTCCAATTCCATCCACGTCGAAGCAATGGTGGGTATTTGTTATATCTAATGGCTGAGTAATACTCCATTGTAAACATAGACCACATCGTCTTTATCCATTCATCTTTTGATGGACACGAGGCTCCTTCCACAGTTTGGCTATTGTGGACATTGCTGCTAGAAACATCGGGGTGTAGGTGTCCCCGCATTTCACTGCATCTGTATCTTTGGGGTAAATCCCCAGCAGTGCAATTGCTGGGTCATAGGGCAGTTCTATTTTTAACTCTTTCGGGAACCTCCACACAGTTTTCCAGAGTGGCTGTACCAGTTCACATTCCCACCAACAGCGCAAGAGGGTTCCCCTTTCTCCACATTCTCTCCAACATTTGTGGTCTCCTGTCTTGTTAATTTTCACCGTTCTCACTAGTGTGAGGTGGTATCTTATTGTGGTTTTGATTTGTATTTCCCTGATGGCAAGTGATGTGCAGCATTTTCTCATGTGCTTGATGGCCATGTCTATGTCTTCTTTGGTGAAATTTCTGTTCATGTCTTTTGCCCATTTCATGATTGGATTGTTTGTTTCTTTGCTGTTGAGTTTAATAAGTTCTTTATAGATCTTGGATACTAGCCTTTCATCTGATATGTCATTTAAATATCTTCTCCCATTCTGTAGGTTGTCTTTTAGTTTTGTTGACTGTTTCTTTTGCTGTGCAGAAGGTTTTTATCTTGATTAAGTCCCAATAGTTAGTTCATTGTTGCTTTTGTTTCCCTAGCCTTCATAGATAGATCTTGCAAGAAGTTGCTGTGGCCAAGTTTGAAAAAGGTGTTGACTGTCTTCTCCTCTAGCATTTTTTTTTAAGATTTTGTTTATTTATTCATAGAGACACAGAGAGAGAGAGAGAGGCAGAGACACAGGCAGAGGGAGAAGCAGGCTCCATACAGGAAGCCTGACGTGGGACTCGATCCCGGGTCTCCAGGATCACACCCCAGGCTGCAGGCAGTGTTAAACTGCACCTACGGGGCTGCCCTCCTCTAGGATTTTGATGGATTCTTGTCTCATGTTTAGATCTTTCATCCATTTGGAGTTTATCTTTGTGTATGATGTAAGAGAACAGTCTAGTTTCATTATTCTGCACGTGGCTGTCCAATTTTCCCAGCACCACTTACTGAATAGATTGTCCTTTTTGCAGTGGATAGTCTTTCCTGCTTTGTCGAATATTAGCCGACCATAGAGTTGAGGGCCCATTTCTGGGTTCTCTATTCTGTTCCATTGATCTATGTGTCTGTTTTTTGTGCCAGTACCACACTGTCTTGATGATCACAGCACAACTTGAAATCCAGCATTGTGATGCCCCAGCTCTGGTTTTCTTTTTCAATATTCCCTGGCTATTCGGGGTCTTTTCTGATTCCACACAATTCTTAAGATGATTTGTTCCAACTCTCTGAAGAAAGTCCATGGTATTTTGATAGGGATTGCATTGAACATGTAAATTTCCCTCAGTAACATTTGACATTTTCATAATGTTAATTCTTCCAATCCATGAGCATGGAATATGTTTCCATCTCTTTGTGTCTTCCTCAATTTCTTTCAGAGTGTTCTGTAGTTTTTAGGGTATAGGGCCTATATCCCTTTGGTGAGGTTTATTCCTAGGTATCTTATGCATTTGGGTGCATTTGTAAATGGGATTGACTCCTTAATTTCTCTTTCTTCAGTCTCACTGTTAGTGTATAGAAATGCCACTGAATTCTGGGCATTGATTTTGCATCCGGCCACACTGCCAAATTGCTGATTGAGTTCTAGCTATCTTGGGGTAGAATCTTTTGGGTTCTCTACGTATAGTATCATGTCATCTGCAAAGAGGGATAGTTTGACTTCTTTGCCAATTTGAATGCCTTTTATTTATTTTTGTTGTCTGATTACTGAGACTAGGACTTCTAGTATTATGTTGAACAGCAGTGGTGAGAGCAGACATCCCCGTCATGTTCCAGGTCTTAGAGGAAAGGCTCTGAGTTTTTCCCCATTGAGAATGACATTTGCTCTGGGCTTTTCATAGAGGGCTTTTAAGATGCTGAGGAATGTTCCCTCTATCCCTACACTCTAAAGAGTCTTGATCAGGAATGGAGTCTGTATTTTGTCAAATGCTTTCTCTGCATCTATTGAAAGGGTCATATGGTTCTTATTTTTTCTCTTGTTGATATGATCTGTCATGTTGATTGCTTTACGAGTGTTGAAGCAGCCTTGCATCTCGTGGATAAATCCCACTTGGTCATAGTGAATAATCTTCTTAATGTATTGTTGGATCCTGTTGGCTAGTATCTTGGTGAGAATTTTTGCATGTGTGTTCATCAGGGATATTGGTCTATAATTCTCCTTTTTGGTGGGGATGTTGTCTGGTTTTGGAATTAAGGTGATGCTGGCCTCATAAAAACGAGTTTGGAAGTATTCCATCCCATTCTTTCAGATCAGCTTTAGTAGAATAGGTATTGTTTCTTCTTTAAACGTTTGATAGAATTCCCCTGGGAAGAAGCCATTTGGCCCTGGACTTTTGTGTCTTGGGAGTTTTTTGATGACTGCTTCAATTTCCTCCCTGGTTATCGGCCTGTTCAGGTTTTCTATTTCTTCCTGTTCCAGTTTTGGTAGTTTGTGGTTTTCCAGAAATGCGTCCATTTCTCCTAGGTTGCCTAATTTATTGGCGTATAGTTGCTCATAATACATTTTTAAGATCATTTGTATTTCTTTGGTATTGCTTCTGATCTCTCCTTTTTCATTCGAGATTCATGAATATTTATGCCCCTAATGTGGGAGCTGCCAAGGATATCAATCAATTAATAACCAAAGTAAAGATGTGCTTAGATAATACACTAATACTGGGAGACTTCAGCACAGCACTTTCTGCAAATGACAGATATTCTAAGAACAACATCATGAAAGAAACAAGGGCTTTAAATGATACACTGGAACAGATGGATTTCACAGATATGCACAGAACTTTGCATCTGAACGCAACTGAATACACATTCTTCTCAAGTGCACATGGAACTTTCTTCAGAATAGACCACATACTGGGTCACAAATGAGGTCTCAACCAATACCAGAAGACTGGGATTGTCCCCTGCATATTTTCAGAACACAATGCTTTGAAACCTGAACTCAATCACAAGAAGAAATTTGGAAGAAGCTCAAACACATGGAGGTTAAAGACCAACCTGCTAAAAGATGAAAGGGTCAACCAGGAAATTACAGAAGAATTAAAAAGATTCATGGAAACTAATGAGAATGAAGATACAACTGTTCAAAATCTTTGGGATGTAGCAAAAGCAGTCCTGAGAGGGAAATACATCGCAATACATCATTCATGAAGTCTCTTGACTCCTTTATGCTTTTTTCCAGAGCCACCAGTAGCTTTATAATTGTGCTTCTGAATTGGCTTTCTGGCATCGTTTTGTAATCCAAATTCTGTAACTCTGTGGCAGAGTACTGTTTCTGATTCTTTCTTTTGTGGGGAATTCTTCCTTCTAGTCATTTTGCTCAGTGCAGAGTGGCTTAAAACAAGTTGTACTGGAAAAGGGAAGAAAAGAAGAAAAATGAAAAAAAAAAAGTAGGGGTATCTTCTGGATCTATATACTGTAAATCTCTCGACTTCCCCTGGAGCTTTCTAGCACTGCTTGTTCAAGAACTTGCTCTTCCCCTGTCCTTCCAGCTGGTCTTCTGGGGGAGGGGCCTCCTGTGCTGATTCTCAGGTGTGTGTACATGTGGGAGTTGCCCCACCCCCTGCTAGGTGCATGATTCAGTGGGAACTGTTTATCCTGTGAGTCCCCTGTTCCCTGGTGGCCTGGATCCGTCCCAGGCACAGGGTGACACCGGGAGGAACAACAACACTTGCAGCAGCCAGCTCTCCAGCTCTGGAGTTAGCTCCCACAGTAATTACTTCAGTGTCCCAGTGCACACTGGCCTGGATTCTCCTGGGGCAGCGGGCGTGCTGATCTGCACAGCTTGGGGGTGCCCAGCGGCAGGAGAGTCCTGGCTGTCCTGTGCCCTCCCTACCTCCGCCTGTCCCAGGGAAGCGCAGGATCCTGGGCTGTGTCCCCCGGCACCCGGGGATCCAAAGCCTGTGCTGCTGGAATTGCACTCCTGGGGCACAGCTCCCAAAGGCAGCAGGGCGCAGCCCCCTCCACCCGGAGCATCCGCCTGAGCTTCTCCCGAAGCCTCACTGGGTGTGCATTCCAGCCCTTTACCGAGCTGGCCCACAGTCTGTGTCGCGCTCTCCCCCAGGGTGCTCTTACTCTGTTAGGGACTCCGGAAGACTGGAGGCTCCACTACCCTTGCTGTGAATCTGCTATATTTCCCTGGTAAGTGCCTTTCCGTCCAGGAAGAATCTGGTGCGGATTTTTAAAGTTACTGCTTCTCCAGGACTGGGCTTTCCTGTCGTGGAGGCTTTCGCAGCCCCACCTTAGCCTGGCTTCTGCGGGGGGGGGGGGGGGGGGCTCCCCGGGGGGGGGCTCCCCGGGGGGGGCTCCCCCCTGGATTCTTTTTATATTTTTTATAATAAAAAATTTTAAAGAATTAGAAATACTGTAATCATAGATATGGCCACAGAGTTTCTTTAAGTCTTATCTTTTTTGTATGAGGTAATGGTAATAAAATTAATTATAAGAAAACTAATTTTAATTTTAGAATTCAAATAATGTATTAATTCAAGATGGTTGTATCTTCTTTTGCTGTCTCTCCTTTCCTCCACAAATCAATATTAATCAGTAATGTCTTCCCTAATATTTCCCATTATTTTTTTGTTTTTTTTTTTAAAGATTATTTATTTATTAGAGTGAGAGAGTGAGAGCACAAGCAGATGGAGGGGCAGAGGGAAAGGGAGAAGCAGACTCCCTGCTGAGGAGGGAGCTCAATGGCGGGTCTCCATCCCAGAACCCTGGGATCATGACATGAGCTGAAGACACTCAATTGATTGAGCCATCCAAGCACCCCTGTATCATTCATAACTATAATATTCTGTCCCTTATCCCAATGTTTGTTTTCATTTTAGATTTTCATTGGTTAAAAATATCTAACACTGCTTAAGTTCCATGTCCATGTCCTTGTTTCTTTAGTAATTTCCAAAAAACTTTTACTAAGTTCTTACATGTTCAAAATTGTTGGTATTCTCTCTTTATACTCAAAGAAATGCTTAGCTGAATATAAAATCAGCTTTGGGAACTTAGCTATCCTGTGTATCTTATAAGTGTTGCTCCTTTATTTCCTGACCATAGAGATGCTTGTTCCATCGTCTTTTTCCATTGTAAATTTTTGTCTGGCTGCTGAAAGAACCTTTCTTTATCATTGAAACGTAAAAATTTTTGAACATAAATATCAATGTTAACTATTCTGAATCAGATTTTGTGGTGTATGATATGCTGTTTCCATGTATAGATTCAATTATTTTCTGTTTTGAATTATAGTTTAAAATATTCATTCTGTTCCATTTTTATCTTCCTCTTTGGAGACTTCATTAGTGCAGGGATTGGTTCTCTTTGCCTGCTTTATATATTTATTTTCTTTCTAATTATTTTTCTTTTTGATATTTATCTTCTATAGCCCTAGTATTTTTCATGATATATTAATTTCCTAAGGCTACTATAACAAACTTCTTGTCCCAAAACAACAAATTTATTCTCTCAAAGTTCTGGAGGCCAAGAGTCTAAAATCAAGGTGTCAGCAAGATTATGCTCCATCTGAAGACTCTAGGATAGAATCGTTCCTTCCCTCTTCCTAGTTTCTGGTGGCACCCAGAGCCATTGGTATTCTTTGACTTTTATCTGCCTCACTCCAATCTTTGCCTCTGTTTTCATGTGGACTTTTTCTCTGTGTGTCTCAGTGTTATTTCATTTTCTTATAGGGATACCAGGCATTATATATACGGCCTATCCTAATCCAGTGTGCTTTTCATCTCAAGATCCTTAATTACTTTTTCAAAGACCTTATTTCTAAATGAGATCATATTGACATGTGCCAGAGTTTAGGACTTAAACGTGTGTTTTGAAGGGATACGATTCAACATACTATTTTTGGTGTCTATGTCCTCTGTTTTCTTCCAGTTTAAAAAAAAAAAAAAGCTTTCTATTTGGAAATAATTTCAAATGTAGAGAAAAATTTTAGTGAGTATACAAACACTCCCATGATTTCATTCAGCAGTTCAAGGTATTGTTCAGTTAATCCATTATGTTGTTGTTCCTTTCTCATTCTAATTTTTATTCTTATAGTTGAAAATTTTTGTTTTCCTTCAATTTTTCCTCCACCTATATCAGTCAGCAAACTTCTATAAGTAAAAGTTCTACCTCATTTATGTATGTACATATGTATGTATGTATGTATGTATGTATTTACCTAGTCATTAACAAGATGGATTCATGGATTTCAGTTCTTTAAATTTAAAATATTCATTTTTCAATGCCATTTTTATTCCAGACTCAAAGTATACTGGATTTGTCCAGTAAGAATTCCTATATACTGGCTCCTTTTTCCTTTTAACATGCTCTAATCACTTGTTTTTAACACTTTTAACACTTTAACACTTTTAACACTTTTTAACATATGACTTAATATGTTCTAGGATCATTTTGCATTTCCTGCCTCAGCCATTGAATCATTTCTTTTGCTGAGGAAATTTGGTTTATTTTAGTGGAATATATAATTAGAAATCTATACTTAGGTACTCAGTGTGCTCATTGCTACTGGAGTATCATCTTTGCTTCTAGGCCCTTTCAGTAGACAGAGTAAAGAAATGTGTGCATTCATGTGTATGCATTCGTGCATTTGTGTGTGTATGTGCACCTATAATCTAGATATATATATATATGTATTGTATATATACATATATATGATATGCATAACATGTATGTATAACTTCTAGAATCAATCTATGAGGATATTAGACATCATTAGTTCTTTTTTTAAAAGATTTTTTATTTATTTATTTATGACAGATACAGAGAGAGAGAGAATGAGAGAGAGAGAGGCAGAGACACAGGCAGAGGGAGAAGCAGGCTCCATGTAGGGAGCCCGACGTGGGACTCGATCCCGGTGTCCAGGATCACACTGCGGGCTGAAGGCAGCGCTAAGCCGCTGGGCCACCAGGGCTGCCTGACATCATTAATTCTTACTGAATCTCCAAATCCAATCATCTCCATTGTTTTCCTTGCCTTCCCACATTCTATGTTGATATTTTCCTCTTCCACAGTGAGAATACTGATCCTAACATTGGAGCACTAAAAGCATTTCATTTTCTCAATTCAAATGTAGACCTAAATAACCTCAGAATTGTTTCACCCATGTAACAATAAAAAATACCTATAAAAAACCCCAATCTTTGTGTGTGTTCCTTTTCATCTCCCTACCCCCAATTGAAGAGATATAGTTAAATAGCATGTTAAATTTTTTGAATTTGTACCTTATTTCCAGTATTATTATGTTATTCATGTGAAATTGAGTTGTATATATTTTTTTGGTTTGCTCCCAGTTTTATTTTTAATTCATGTTTTTGTTCCATCACCTCCTGATGATAGTGAACTTAAATTAATGATCATAAAGATTGTCACTGGACTTGAGAACAGGATGGAGGACGTGAATGAGACCCTTAACACAGAGATAAAGAATAACATAGAAATAAAGAATTCAATAAATGAATGCAAAACACATTTGACAGAATGAAGAGCAGGCTGGAAAACACAATGACAAATTTATGACTTGGAAAACAGAGTAATGGAAAGTAATCAAGCTGAACAAAAGAGAGAAAAGAATCGGGGTGCCTGGTTGGCTCAGTCAGTTAAGCATTTGGCTCTTGATTTCAGCTCAGGTCATGAACTCAGGTTGTAGGATCAAGCCCCACGTGGGGCTCTGCACTGAGTGGGGAGTCTACTTGAGTTTCTCTCCCTCACTCTGTCCCTGCCCCTCTCTAAAATAAGCAAATAAAACTTTTTTAAAAAGAGAAAAGGATTATGTAAAACAAGAATATACTTAGGGAAGTCAGTGTTTTCATCAAAAGTCTGAGAAGAAGAGAGAAAAGGGGGAAGAAAATTTATTTGAAGAATAGCTGAAAACTTCCCTAATTGGGGGATGAAAACAGGATCCAGATCCAGGAGGCACAGAGAACTCCCATCAAAATCAAAAGCAGAGCCACACCAAGACAAATTGTAATTAAATTGGCAAAATATAATGTTAAGGAAAAAAATATATTTAAAACCCATAAGGCTAGGTGGGGATTTTTCAGCAGAAATATTCCAAGCCAGAAGGAAGTGACATGGTGAATGAGGGAAAAAAAATCTGCAACCAGGAATACCCTATCCAGAAAGGCTGTCATTCAGAATGGAGGGAGAAATAGTTTCCCAAAGAAACAAAAAATGAAAAAATTTACGATCACTAAGCCAGTGCTTGTAAGAGATATTAGAAGGGACTCTGAGTGGAAAGGAGAAATCAAAAGGGATAGTAATGAAGGTAGGAAATACAAAAGCAGTAAAAATAAATATTTCTTTAAAACTAGGCACAAAACTCACCAAATAAAAAGATATAAAATATAACATATACCTAAAGCATAGGTTTCATTTTTTGTTTTGTTTTTTTACAAACCAACCATTTTCTTTTTTATTAGAGATAAAAACAGTAAAGTCCCATGTACTCATGCCCTAGGGAAAACTAGACAGTGCAGGATTAGCCGCTATTTTACAAGAGCCATAGCAGAAGGATATCTGGGGCCTGGGGCCAGAGGGAGGCTGTGGGGCACAGTGCAGCTTCTGGGGCACAGGAGGGTCAATGGCAAAGGGAAATGGTTTCCATGTTAAGGAAGCAAACATGCATCTTGGTCTCTATTATCTGTCCCCTGCAAGATCTTCAGGAAGTCATTGAAAGTGATCCCTTCATACACCTGGTCAGACTCCATCTGCTGCAGGCACATGCTTACCACCTCCATCATGACCCCTTCCAGGATGAAGCCAGTGGACTCTTTCTGGATGTGCAGGATTCTGGAAAGCAGTTGTTTAATGCTGTTACTGGCTTTTAATTTTTAGTTTGGGGAAGTAGGTGTTTTTATAAATATACTGATTTTTTAAAATCTCTTGGTTTCCCATGTTAGAGGTTTCGAGGTGATAGCTAAAGGGTCATAGGAGAAAAGAGAACAAACAGCTTGTGAAGAGGCCCACCTGTACTTTCCATCAGAAAGTATGTCTAGCAGGGCACCAAGCCTGACCCCTCAAAATCACTTAGGTGTTCTTTGCTTATGCAGGCTGTTCTTTGCTGCTTTTCCTGTGGAGGTAGTCAGAATCTTGCTCTGTTAACCTATCCCCCCAATACACCACTAAAGATAATCAGTAAACTATGAAAAACAGCAAGACAAGAAAGGATCAGAGAAAATCTTCAAAACCACTCACAGAACAAATAATAAAATGATAATAAATACATGTCTATCAATAATTACTTTGAATGTAAAGAGAGAACAGCTGGAATGCTACAGTGAGAAGAGTTCATGCTTCTATCAAGGTAGAAGATGGGAAAAAAAGAAATAAAGACACAAAAGGCCTCCAAGGGGGAGGGGCCCGCGAGGAGCCGGGCTGAGGCCGGGGCGAGTGTCCCCAGGACAGGAGAGCCCCGTCCCGGAGGAGCAGGAGCTGCACCGACCTTCCCGGGGGAAAGGGGCTCGCGGGGAGGTGGAGCAGGACCCAGGAGGGCGGGGATGCCCTCGGGCTCCCGGGGACACTGACAGGCACCTGCGCCCCGGGAGAGCGCCCCGAGCTCCCTAAGGGCTGCAGCGCGCACGGCGGGACCCGGAGCAGCTCGGGGGGCTCGGGGGCGGCTCCGCGGAGGGGGCTGCGGGGGCGGGAGCGCGAATCCAACAGCGCAGGCCCCGGAGCACAGGGCGCCGGGACACAGCCCGGATCCGGCCTCCCCCGGGACAGGCAGAGGCCGGGAGGGCCCAGGACAGCGAGGACGCTCCTGCCCCAGCTGAGCAGATCAGCGGCCCCGCCCGGAGCCTCCAGGCCCTGCAGACAGAGAGCTCTGGAGCTACTGCGGGGGCTGACTCCAGGGCTGCAGAGCTGGCCCCGCCACTGCGGTTGTTCCTCCTGGGGCCTCACGGGGTAAAAACCCCCACTGATCCTCACAGTGGCCGCACCGGATAAACAGCTTAAACATCTTTCACTGAGCCCTGCACCAGGCGGGGGGCTGAGCAGCTCCCAGAAGTGCTAACACCTGAAAATCAGCACAGCAGCCGCCGGCCCCCGCCCCTGCCACAGAAGACCAGCTAGACGGACAGGGGAAAAACAAATTATTGACCAAGCACTGAAAAAAAAGTTCCAGGGGAAGTCGAGGGATTTACAGTGTACAGAATCAGAGGATACTCCCCCTTGTTTTGTTTTTTTTTTTTGTTTGTTTGTTTTTTTATTTCTGTTTGCTTCCCCCCCTTTTCTTCTCTTTTTTCTACTTTTTTTCTTTTTTCTTTTTCTTTTCTTCTTTCTCTTCTCTCTTTTTCTTCTTTTCCCAATACAATTTGTTTTTGGCCACTCTGCACTGAGCAAAATGACTAGAAGGAAAACCTCACCTCAAAAGAAAGAATCAGAAACAGTCCTCTCTCCCACAGAGTTACAAAATTTGGATTACAATTCAATGTCAGAAAGCCAATTCAGAAGCAATATTATAAAGCTACTGGTGGCTCTAGAAAAAAGCATAAAGTACTCAAGAGACTTCATGACTGCAGAATTTAGATCTAATCAGGCAGAAATTAAAAATCAATTAAATGAGATGCAATCCAAACTATAGGTCCTAAAGATGAGGGTTAACAAGCTGGAAGAACGAGTGAATGAGGTAGAAGACAAGTTGATGGCAAAGAGGGAAACTGAGGAAAAAGAGACAAACAATGAAAAGATCATCAGGATAAATTAAGGGAAATAAGTGACAGCCTGAGAAAGAAAAATCCATGTTTACCTGGAGTTCCCGAGGTCGCCGAAAGGGACAGAGGTCCAGAATATGTATTTGAACAAATCATAGCTGAAAATTTTCCTAATCTGGGAAGGGAAACGGGCATTCAGACCCAGGAAAAAGAGAGATGCCCCCCTGAAATCAATAAAAACTGTTCAACACCTTGACATTTAATAGTGAAGCTTGCCAATTCCAAAGATAAAGAGAAGATCCAAAAAATAAAAATAAAAATAAATAAAGAGAAGATCCTTAAAGCAGCAAGACACAAGAGATCCCTAAGGTATATGGGGAGAAATATCAGATTAACAGCAGACCTCTCCACAGAGACCCGGCAGGTGAAAGGGCTGGCAAGATATATTCAGGGTCCTCAATGAGAAGAACATGCAGCCAAGAATACTTCATCCAGCAAGGTTCTCACTCAGAATAAGAGAGATAAAGAGCTTCCAAGACAGGCAGGAACTGAAAGAATATGTGAACACCAAACCAGCTCTGCAAGAAATTTTAAGGGGGACTCTTAAAATTCTTCTTTAAAAGAAGAAGTCCAATGGAACAATCCACAAAAACAGGAACTGAATAGATATCATGATGACACTAAACTCATATCTTTCAATAGTAAATCTGAATGTGAATGGGCTTAATGACCCCATCAAAAGGCGCAGGGTTTCAGACTGGATAAAAAAGCAGGATCCATCTATTTGCTGTCTACAAGAGACTCATTTTAGACATAAGGACACCGACAGCCTGAAAACAAAAGGTTGCAGAACCATTTACCATTTTAATGGTCCTCAAAAGAAAGTAGGGATAGCCATCCTTATATCAGATAAACTAAAATTTACCCCGAAGACTGTTGTGAGAGATGAAGAGGGACACTATATCATACTTAAAGGATCTATCCAACAAGAGGACTTAACAATCATCAGTATATATGCCCCAAATGTGGGTGCTGCCAAATATATCAATTAATAACCAAAGTTAAGACATACTTAGATAATAATACACTTATACTTGGTGACTTCAATCTAGTGCTTTCTACCCTCGATAGGTCTTATAAGCACAACATCTCCAAAGAAACGAGAGCTTTAAATGATACACTGGACCAGATGGATTTCACAGATATCTACAGAACTTTACGTCCAAACTCAACTGAATACACATTCTTCTCAAGTGCACATGGAACTTTCTCCAGAATAGACCACATACTGGGTCACAAATCTGGTCTGAACTGATACCAAAAGATTAGGATTGTCCTCTGTGTATCCTCAGACCATAATGCCTTGAAATTAGAACTAAATCACAACAAGAAGTTTGGAAGGATTTCAAACACGTGGAGGTTAAGGACCATCCTGCTTAAAGATGAAAGGGTCAACCAAGAAATTAAGGAAGAATTAAAAATATACATGGAAACTAATGAGAATGAAGATACAACCGTTCAAAATCCTTGGGATACAGCAAAAACAGTCCTGGGAGGGGGGGAAATACATCGCAATACAAGCATCCAACCAAAAACTGGAAAGAACTCAAATACAAAGGCTAACCTTACACCTAAAGGAGCTAGAGAAAAAAACAGCAAATAGATCCCACACCCAGCAGAAGAAGAGAGTTAATAAAGATTCGAACAAAACTCAATGAAATTGAGACCAGAAGAGCTGTGGAACAGGTTAACACAACCAGGAGTTGGTTCTCTGAAAGAATTAATAAGATAGATAAACCATCAGCCAGCCTTATTAAAATGAAGAGAGAGAAGACTCAAATTAATAAAATCATGAATGAAAAAGGAGAGATCACTACCAACACCAAGGAAATACAAACAATTTTAAAAACATATTATGAACAGCTATACGCCAATAAATAGGAAATCTAGAAGAAACGGACGCATTTCTGGAAAACCACAAACTACCAAAACTGGAACAGGAAGAAATAGAAAACCTGAACAGGCCAATAACCAGTGAGGAAATTGAAGCAGTCATCAAAAACCTTCCAAGACACAAAAGTCCAGGGCCAGATGGCTTCCCTGAGGAATTCTATCAAACGTTTCAAGAAGAAACCATACCTATTCTACTAAAGCTGTTTGGAAAGATAGAAAGAGATGGAGTACTTCCACATTCATTGTATGAGGCCAGCATCACCTTAATTCCAAAACCAGACAAAGACCCCACCAAAAAGGAGAATTATAGACCAATATCCCTGATGAACATGGATGCAAAAATTGTCAACAAGATACTAGCCAACAGGATCCAACAATACATTAAGAAGATATTCACCATGACCAAGTGGGATTTATCCCCAGGATGCAAGGTTGATTCAACACAAATAAAACAATCAATGTGATAGATCACATCAACAAGAGAAAAAACAAGAACCATAGGATCCTCTCAATAGATGCAGAGAAAGCATTTAACAAAGTAAAACATCCATTCCTGACCAAAACTCTCCAAAGTGTAGGGATAGAGGGAACATGCCTCAGCATCTTAAAAGCCATCCATGAAAAGTCCACAGCAAATATCATTCTCAATGGGGAAACACTGGGAGCCTTTCCCCTGAGATCAGGAACAAGACAGGGATGTCCACTCTCACCACTGCTATTCAACATAGTACTAGAAGTCCTAGCCTCAGCAATCAGACAACAAAAAGAAATAAAAGGCATTGAAATTGGCAAACTCTCCCTCTTTGCAAATGACATGATACTGTACATAGAAAACGCAAAAAATTCAACCCCAAGATTGCTAGAACTCATATAGCAATGAGGCAACGTGGCAGGATACAAAATCAGAAATGCCCAGAAATCAGTTGCATTTCGATACACTACTAATGAGACTGAAGAAAGATAAATTAAAGAGTTAATCCCATTTACAGTTGCACCCAAAAGCATAAGAGGTAGAGGATCTATACCCTCAAAATGACAGAACACTTCTGAAAGAAATTGAGGATAACACAAAGAGATGGAAAAACTTTCCATGCTCATGGATTGGAAGGATAAATACTGTGAAAATGTCTATGCAACTCAAGGCAATTTACACATTCAATGCAATCCCTTTCAAAATACCACGGACTTCCTTCAGGGAGTTGGAACAAATCATCTCAAGATTTGTGTGGAATCAGTAAAGACCCCGAATAGCCAGAGGAATATTGAAAAAGAAAACCCAATGAACTATTGGGACTTCCGCAAGATAAGAAGCTTTTGCACAGCAAAGGGTACAGTCAACAAAACTAAAAGACAACCTACAGAATGGGAGAAGACATTTGCAAATGACGAATCAGATAAAGGGCTAGTTTCCAAGATCTATAAAGAACGTATTAAACTCAACAACAAAGAAACAAACAACCCAATCATGAAATGGGCAAAAGACATGAACAGAAATCTCACAGAGGAAGACATAGACATGGCCAACACGCACATGAGAAAATGCTCTGCATCACTTGCCATCAGGGAAATAGAAATCAAAACCACAATGAGATACCACCTCACACCAGTGAAAATGGGGAACATTGACAAGGCAGGAAACCACAAATGTTGTAGAGGATGCGGAGAAAAGGGAACCCTCCTGCACTGTTGGTGGGAATGTGAACTGGTGCAGCCACTCTGGAAAACTGTGTGGAGGTTCCTGAAAGAGTTAAAACTAGACCTGTCCTACGACCCAGCAATTGTACTGCTGGGGATTTACCCCAAAGATACAGATGCAATGAAACGCCGGGACACCTGTACCCCGATGTTTCTAGCAACAATGTCCACGATAGCCAAAATGTGGAAGGAGGCTTGGTGTCCATTGAAAGATGAATGGATAAAGAAGATGTGGTTTATGTATACAATGGAATATTCCTCAGCCATTAGAAACGACAAATACCCACCATTTTCTTCAACGTGGATGGAACTGGAGGGTATTATGCTGAGTGAAGTAAGTCAATCGGAGAAGGACAAACATTATATGTTCTCATTCACTTGGGGAATATAAATAATCGTGAAAGGGAATATAAGGGAAGGGAGAAGAAGTGTGTGGGAAATATCAGAAAGGGAGACAGAACATAAAGACTCCTAACTCTGGGAAACGAACTAGGGGTGGTGGAAGGGGAGGTGGGTGGGATGTGGGGGTGAATGTGTGACGGGCACTGAGGGGAGCACTTGACGGGATGAGCACTGGGTGTTATTCTGTATGTTGGCAAATGAACACCAATAAAAAATAAATTTATTATAAAAAAGAAAGAAAGAAAACCCAAGCTGGGGGCATCACAATGCCAGATTTCAGGTTGTACTACAAAGCTGTGATCATCAAGACAGTGTGGTTCTGGCACAAAAACAGATACATAGATCAATGGAGCAGAATAGAGAACTCAGGAATGTGCCCTCAACCCTATGGTCCACAAATATTCGACAAAGCAGGAAAGAGTATCCACTCAAAAAAGAACAGTCTCTTCAATAAATGGTGCTGGGAAAATTGGACAGCCATGTGCAGAAGAATGAAACTGGACCGTTCTCTTACTCCAGACACAAAGATAAACTCAAAATGGATGGAAGATTTAAACGTGAGACAAGAATGCATCCAAATTTAGAGGAGAACACAGGCAACAGCCTTTTCAAACTTGGCCACAGCAACTTCTTCCACGATACATCTATGAAGGCTAGGGAAACAAAAGCAACAAGGAACTATTGGGACTTAATCAAGATAAAAAGCTTCTGTACAGCAAAAGAAACAGTCATCAAAACTAAAAGACAACCTGCAGAATGGGAGAAGATATTTGCAAATGACGTATCAGATAAATGGCTAGTATCCAAGATCTATAAAGAACTTATTAAACTCAATACCAAAGAAACAAACAATCCAATTATGAAATGGCCAGAAGACATGAACAGAAATTTCTCCAAAGTAGACACACACATGGCCGACAAGCACATAAGAAAATGTTCCACATCACTTGCCACTTGCCATCAGGGAAATACTAATCAAAACCACAATAAGATCCCATCTCACACCAGTAAGTTTGGCGAAAATTAAACAAGACAGGAAACAACAAATGTTGGAGAAGATGTGGTGAAAGGGGAGCCTCTTGGACTGTTGGTGGGAATGTGAACTGGTACAGCCACTCTGGACAACTGTGTGGAGGTTCCTCAAAGAGTTAAAACTAGAGCTGTCCTATGACCCAGCAATTGCACTACTGGGGATTTACCCCAATGATACAGATGCCAGGACACGTGCACCCCAAAATTAGAGATGGAGACAAAACATGAGAGACTTCTAACTCTGGGAATTGAACAAAGGGTAGTAGAAGGGGAGGTGGGTGGCAGCTTGAGGTAGTTCTTAGTATCCTTGTCTCATTCAGTGGCCTGAACCATCCAGGCACCCCAAACGATGTCTTTTAAATAAAAATATAATAATAGCTACCATTTATGAGGCCCTTACTATGTGGCAGACACCATGTTAATTGCTTTACTAATGATTAATTTAATACAATTTAATAAATATTTATGAAATAGCCTCTGTGCCCTGGGCATGTGGTGAACCGCACCACAACAGTTGGTAAGTTAGGCACATTGCCTATCCATTTGGCACTATTGCCTCATCAGGAAGACAAATAGTTATGTTAAATTTCAGTATAGCATAAATGCCATATTATAGAAAGAAAAATGTAGTGTTGGGCAAAGAAGGACACAGAAGGAAGGCCCTAACCCACTGTGTGGGGGAGGGAAAGTTTACCAGGAAAAGTGATATCTAAGCTGAAACCTGAAATATAAGCGGAGGTTGGCCACGTTAAGAAATTGAAGGTTTCAGAGAAGGAAGAGCATGCACAAAGAAGCAGAGGAATCAGAACAATTTTTATGAAGCTGGCAAACATTTGTAGTAAAGGGGGACTTAACGATAAAGGAGTCTAGAGAATTAAGCAGAGAGCCAGCCAGTAATGACAGGCCTTGTATACTCTTGAAGAGATATCCATGAAAGTGCCTTCCACTTTTTCCTATGGTGATAGGAAGCCATCGTCTGGTTTTTAGTAGAGAGATAGAGGATTGATTGTATTTGACTTTGACAAGTTTCAGTCTGGATGCATTGTAGGTTACAGAAGATACAAGAGGAAAGGTAGTGAGGATGCTGTGAAAATGATCCATGTATTAGGGGTTTGTATGTTGGCTTTGGGGATATAGCAAAAAGTGTATAGGCTCAAAGCAACTTTAGAAAAAAAAATAAAAGACTACTAGGGGGAGTGGTGGAATGTGACATTGAGGCAAAAGAACAGGAATGCTGTGCTCAGTTCTGCAAGTTGCACCTTGCACTAGAGTGACATCCTAGGAGATGAATGGATGCTGACGACTAAAGAGAGCTCAGCTCACCTGATTGTGTGCTTGGCATGGTATGCCAGGAGGAAGGAAGAGCTTTTCTAAATCACACAAAGCTTCTATATGGACTATTGGTTGCCCTGAATAATAGTAAACCATAATGGCAAGGTTTCTCATTTGGACAATTTCCTTTCTTTTATCTAAAGCCTTTACTCTATTTTTCAAACTTCAGTTGCAGCCTTATTTCCTCCAGGAAATGATTCTGATTATCCTCTTTGATATAAATGTTTCTTTCATGAGTTCTCTGGCATCTGGTATATACCTCTTTTATGTAAACTATACAGCCCTTTTAGTTTTATATTTCTAGATCCTGGCAAATAGTTAATCTTTAGTAAACAATATTTGATACACTATTGTGTGAGTGAACTGCTGCTCAAGGCCCACTTCTAATGAGCTTTAATTGATTTATTCAGTCAGGTCTCTATTACTGTGACTATCAGACATGACTGAGCATAAAAATGAGCAGGAGATTTAAAAAAAATACAGATTTCCATGCCCTATTCCAGAACTACTGAATCTTGGGCAGGACCAAATTATCTGGATTTTTAAAATGTTCCCAAATGACCATGCAGTCAATATAACCTTGGCTTTTGGGAGCCACTATGCTTATCTACGATACAATCTGATACAACTCTTTTACCAATGTGTGATTATTACTAGTGTATTTATGTTGTATTTAGTCATAAAATACATTCTTATCTTGCCATGTGTTATTCACTGTATAAATTTGGCCAATACAAAAGCAATCTGGGCTGAGGCCAACAAAGCTAATTCACTTCTTTGTTTTTTTTAACAGCACAGCTAATGTCAACATGGCTTTATTACTCTTGTTATATAAAAGCTGACCAGATTTCATATAGATACCTCATAAATCACCCACATTTTCTTCTGCACCATTAAGAAAATTGAAACTTAAAAAAAAACTTTTTTGGGCTACAGTAATTCTAAAACTGAGAACTCAAATCATATTTAAGTTGACATTACATATTTTTCTAAAATCCTATGTGCCAGACCACCATTTTTTAAAACAAACATAATGAATTAGGAAATTTGGCTTGACTTAACCTCATAAGCTTCAGTGTCTTGACATTTTGCCATTGAAGTATATTGTCACTTATAGGGTATGTTTTGTGCTTTTGTTTCCATTTCTTCTGTTCATGATCTGGAAATCCTGGCATTTCTTGATGCAAGTGATTACTCTGTGTTGATAGTATAATCATGGTTTTCCAATTCCTCAACACTTCTGCAGTGAATGTGATGTCATTCCAGATGACTCTTACTAAATCTCACTTACTAAGTCTTCAATACTCTCATAGTACTTTCAGATATAAGATTTATTATTTGTTCTTCCTTTTACATGTGTGTTGCTTCTCTGGATGAGATCTGTGTGTGAAGCTTTACATGTTCATTTTACATCCCACAATTTTGCTATGCCTTCTTTGTGGAGGGGCATCTCTCAAGTGTGACATTTTCCAAATAATGTAACTGGAGCCCTGTAAAATATAAGTACATTTCTGGAACAAGTTACTCCCTTCTTATCCATTTTTTCTAGATGATATTTCCTGTGTGAGATGAGTCACTGAACCTGCCTCTGCTGCACTATCTAGTCACTTCATGATCCTGTCATCTAATTGCCTATCATAGCATCGATGTCCCTGCCTTCACTCCTCAAAATTCTACTCTATGATGTGTACAACTGCCATAATTTTTTCCAACATTATGCTTAGATAATTTTCTGTATTATTATAGAAATGCCTTCTTTCATATTTAAATCAAATCTGAATTTTTCAGTCTACACTTAGAGCTGTCTCCCAAGAGGAATCCTGTAGACCATTCTATTTCATTATTGTTATTGCCCATGAGCTCTCGGTTTCCTTAAATTTTTTAACTTGTTTCCATTTTCCATAATCTCAGTCCTGGTCAGTGCATTCCATTTTAATCATCTCCTTGTACTGTGCTCCCTCAATATTTAGCAATAGCTAAGACAGGTAGAATTTCTGAAAATAATTGTGAGGCTCTAAAATTGGCAAGGCAAATCACAATTTTAGTTCACTAGAGGGAGCTCAATGTTTGAAATAATTTTCTTAGTAATTATTTTATTAGAAATTAAAGGGGCCATATTAAAGAAGAAAAATTATTTTTTTCTGTTATTTTGAAGCTTTGGATTTTGAGTTTTCTTATAAATAAAGAATGTAGAATGATAGAAAATTAGTTTTAGGAGATCATTTAGTTTCAAGCACTAATTTCAAAGAAATAAGATTCTATCACTGTAGTTTATATTACTTATGCATTGCCTTATAATCGATTTCTTAATATTTGATATCTGTTTTTCTACTTCCTTCTCCTGTATTTTCTTTCACAGTTAATAGCACTATCATCCATTCAGTAATCCAAGCCATGGATTTAAAAGTTATATTTATTCTCATGTTCTGCTTCACACTAGAATCTCTCCCACTAGACTATAAGCCCCTTGAGAACAGGGATAATGCTTGTCTATCATCTATTTCTCCTATCTAGTTCAGTAGCTGAAAAATAGGAGATAGTCAATAAATACTTGACTTAATGAATTAGAATGACCCTTCTCCCTAAATCTAAACCATTATCAAGCCCTTTAGATTTTACCCTCTAGCTACTTACTGAATTTTGTTTTCTCTTCTTAATCCTGCTCTATTCAGGCCTTTATCATCTTTATCTAGACTCTTAAAATAATCTCTGCAGCCCACTTGTCTCTGTTCTACCATCTTTATCTTTTCCCCAGATTATTTATCTTGAATTACCTCACCTACAGGATGATCTTTAAATCCATTAGCATCAAGACAAAGCCCTCTGTGGCCAGGCTCCTAACTTGAGCTTCAGTTCCTGTCACTCTCTCACTCTTATTTTCAAATAATACCAAACTTATTTTACTTTCTCATATACATCATAATTTATATTTTTATAGCAGATAAATTCTTAGCTTAGCCTGAAGAAGGAATCAGAGAAAAATTCCTGGAGAGGAAGACACACTGGAGAAGTCTTGAAAGATAAATAAGAGTTAATGGGAGAGAAGGCAGTTTTATTGGAAAAGTGTCCCTTTTGATTCTTAGTTATAATTTTTCAAATCTAGCACATTTATTGCCTGAAGTATAAATCACATGGTTCACCAAGTCTATTTTTAGAGACTTAGTGGCTGGTCGCCTGAGCCTTCGTTCATTTACTCCTCCAACAATTATTCATTAAGTTCCTTTCATATGTCAAACGCTATGTTATACACCAAAGGTACAGAAGTGAGCAAATAAGTCATGCACACTGATCTCATAGAATATAGATATGGTTATAACTCAGTTACTCCTCAAAGTCTAAGACATAATGGACCAATAAGAGATAAAATTAAAAATTCCAAAGATGTATCATTAGCTTCTCACCTACATGCATTTTGTGCTAATTCAACGAGGAATGGATAACAGTTCACCTCCTTGGTAGATGTGATAAGAGTAACTGAGCACTGGGTGTTATACTAATGTTGACAAATTGAATTTAAATAAATAAATTTTTTTAAAAAGAAAAATAAATAAATAAAAAACCATAAAAACAAACCAATACTTATGTTTAATAAAGTGGAAATCTGATTTGGAAAAAAAAAAAGAGTAACTGATACTTTTAAGTCTTTGCAAATGATACCATTATGTGAATGAATTGTAAGGGATGTTTGTTTAGTAGTTATTGTAATAATGGTTAATGGACTGTTTTGCCTTCAAGCTTGGAGTCAATCTAAGAAACATCTTAAATGCTTTTTAAACTTATCTCAGTATCATCACAGAAATTCTTTAGATGGGATTGATATTTACAATGCCCCTAAAGCAATAGTACAGCAATGTAAGAGTTCTAACACATCCTTAACAGCCTCTCTTACCATCTTAGGAGTTCTGTTGGATACATGTATTCAAGATTATGTAGTTTCATTGCTGAAAGTTTCTTTAAGGTAGATTGAGAGATAAAAACTAACCCTCAAAATTCCTGGCTTTGAGTTATCAAAGAGTTTTTGGATAACCTTAGATGTCATCCATCCAGTACAGATAAGTTTAAAGCTCTTCTATGTGGATAAGGTCTTTCGATATAGACTTTAAATTATTAGCTGATTGGCCAAGAACCTATGCAATCAATATATTTGCTGCTTTTCCAGAAGTAGTTTGTCTAAGGTCTGATATGATCGACTTACTATATTGTTTTAATTCCTAAGTGCAATTTCCAAAAAATATTTACTAAAATCCTTCAGTATTTCAGTTCCTGTGCAGTTCTTGCTGAATTATAATTTTAGTGCAATATTTTTATGCTTTTAATTTATTAATCTAGAAAATATGCTAAATCTTTTAATACTTTTTGTCCATTTTATTCCTGGGGAAAATAAGCTTATATAAAAACATCAGTATATAACAAGTAAAAAGTATGAGTGATCTATATTGTGCTAGAGAGAAATTAGCAGTAAAAGGGGAATATAAACATGGGAGAAAAAGATGAAATAGAACCTACACATGTTCTCAAGTAGGTAACCATGGTTACTAAAGTCACTGATGATTACCTTAACCAAGAAAAAGCAAGGGATCAGGAATCCATATACTCCACAACATACCATATACTCCTAGTTGTGTATATATGGTAAGTATGCAGTATTACTATTCTTGAAAGTCAATATTCTATCATTAGTACCACTACTATTACCACAGCCACTACTTCAACCTTTTTGAGGAGGTATATTTATTGGAAATCTACACATTATAATGCCTAGATTTTAATGCAGGTGTTTAGCTGACTTGCTTTACTTGTCAGAAACACTCATCAGTTCCAGGTATCTGCCTCTATAAACTAACAAAGCTGTCTCAATATTTTCTTTGAATTAAGAATCCTTTTTCCTTTCATTTTTTTAAGATTTATTTATTTATTTATGATAGACATAGGGAGAGAGAGAGACAGAGAGGCAGAGATACAAGAGGAGGGAGAAGCAGGCTCCATGTTGGGAGCCCGACGTGGGACTTGATCCCGGGACTCCAGGATTGCACCCTGGGCCAAAGGCGGGCGCTAAACCGCTGAGCCATCCAGGGATCCCCTTCCTTTTTCCTCTTAAAAGATTTTATTTATTTATTCATGAGAGACACACAGAGAGGCAGAGACATAGGCAGAGGGAGGGAGAAGCAGGCTCCGTGCAGGGAGCCTGATGCGGGACTTGATCCCTGGGCCCTAGGATCATGACCTGAGCTAAAGGCAGATACTCAACCACTGAGCAACCCAGAAGCCCCTTTTCTAATTCTTTTGTAATTAGTTAGGATGAAGTAAAATCTACTTGATTCAGAAAAAATTCAACGTACTTAGATTGAAAAGGAAGAATGGATGAGTTTGAGTGAGATTTTCAAATGTAGTTTGTTGGTAAAGCTTATGATATTTGTATTTGCATTTAGCCAAGGGTTGTCTGGTCCAAATAAATTTAGTAATGATCATATTTAGTTTTTATAAGGCTTTCATTGATATCAATGAGCTAGTGTACTTGTAGATGATTTAAACATCTTAGAGTGTCAATCAGCTTCATATATTTATGCTGGTTCTTTAGAAGGAATAGCATAAAGGAGACTAGAAGACATAGAATCAGGAGAATAGTTCTGGAGAGACTGTGTTGTGTGCTGGGTTAAGTGGACCAAATGTGTACCAGGTTTTCTTACCTGAAGAGAAGCAAGCCAGTAAAATAGGCTTTCAAAAGCAAAAGGTTATACCTGAAAAGAACCAACAAGGCAATGAGGATGAATACAGAGATAAGAGACTCCTAGTTCAGCAAGGCCAAGCTATCACAGAGTCCAAGAGATTAAGGTAGATAATTAGAGAAAATAGAGATGTTCACAGACCCAAACAAAAGTCTAGCCAAGAATGGAGGAGAATCAGTCTTACAATTGAGTATAGGAAAGTGAAAGTTAAGAGACAGGAGTCAGGGAGAAGCTGCTTAAGACAGGAAATAATGCATGCTGTTCCAATGGAAATAGAGACAAGAAAATAGATTCATGTGACATGGTGACTGGTATATACCTAACCAATGGAGATGGAGGAGCAAATAACACAAAAGTATTAAGCATTGTGATTGGAAAAATGGTTATGGAAAGAGTTAGTGGAGCCAGAATATTAATTCAAATTAGGGCCAACTTAATGAGCAAAGTGGCTTAAGGGTAGATTTATGAGAACCTTAAATTCCAAATCAAAGTTTGTGTATTTTATTCACAGGAGGATTTTCATTGCTGACAATGAGGAGCCAGTGAAGGATGCTGAGCATGAGAATAATGTGTGCAGGCATTGTTTTTGGAAGATTCATCATGCATTCATGATACAAGATAGATTGTAGAAGACATGTACCAGCAGGTAGAAGAGCCAATTATAAGGCCTTTGCAATACTCTATATTACATATCACACACATATAATATTACAAATAGTGTATATAAACACTTCACAAAGTTAATTATCCCTAATTTCCTTTCTACTTTCTTTCATTTTTACTATATCTTCTTCCAGAAAGAATTGAAAACATGTGTATCTTATTATCTAACTTCCATATTATTCATTTCTCCTCAGTTTTTTGCCCTGTTTGACATTTTAACATAGCAAATTGGGAAAATAACTTATACTGTCTGAAAAAATTAGTTAATTTTGCATTCATTTGTTTGACTATTTTTACTATATCTTTTTATTTGAGCTAACTATGATTTTGAAGGATTATTCATCATATACTTGAATTTAAAGGTTGATTAAGATTTTTAGGCTGTGGATGGGAACTTGAACAGTATAAGGATATAATTTTTAAACAGGTTTGCATTTTTCCCATGGAACTTAAGTTTACATATAAATTAGTGAAGGCCTTATTTAAGGAAATGGCAATGAAAATGGAGAAGTGGTATATTGGAGAGAAAGCTGTAACTATACTTGTGGACTAAGTGGATTTTTAAAAATACAGGAAAGCAACAATTACTTTTGAACCTCAGGGATTAAGAGAATGCCATTGACTGTCCATAAAGAAAAGGTGGGGGGAATTGAGCATTGCATAAAGTATTAATGTTTCTAATAAATGAATTTTGATTTGGCAGTGAGCATCACAGTGGCAATATCCAAGCAACAGATCTTGAACTCTGGGAGGAGATTAATGGTGGCCATGTAGATTAGAGAATCGTTTATATAGAGGTTGGCAAATTTTCTAAGATTAAAAGATTTAAAAGATGGCATATTTTGAAGGAAATGCTCCTTACCATATCAAAATCTGTAGCAAAATTATTCCCTAGGTGTTTGAATTGTCACAGAGAGTCATTCTGATAACAGTGGAATTTGTATAATAGTTTTTCATGTGAAAGCTGATGCTAAGGTAAGCAGTTGCATGCATTATGTATCATAGCACTTCTACTGTACACATCTGTCCGGAAAAGCCAAGATTTGGTAACAATAATGAAATTATTCAATGCAGTGTCATATGCTTCCAAGATTTTTTTTTTTAACAAATGAGGTCAGTGTGAATGTAATTAGATGAACTCACTTATCTCACTGAAACACAAAATATAGATTCAAGAAGATCAACTGCTCTGATTCATTAGACATCAAATCCAATTGTGTAATTTTTGTAATTATGCTTCAAAATAATAGGAAAGCAATACGCAAGATTAATGTACACATAAATGCCAGATGACAAAAAATCCTGGATTTACTCTGACATGGTTCCCAAATTACAGTGTTTGATATATTCTTGTACTTCATTATAACCTAACATAAATACTAAGGTATCTTTTTTCCAAAGCATAAATCTGATTACTTTCCAGATAGTTTAACTACCTTTTAAATGACATTTTAGTGGTATTATTTACCATATGCTTATTTAACTAATTTGAGATATGAGCACTTTATTGTGAATATATTCTTAAATAGAATTCTGGCTTTTAAGAGGAAAATTAGGAAGTTTTCTGGTGGGGTTAATTTTTTGTATTTCATTTAAATGTCCTACAGAAGAACATTTATCCATTTTAATAAATGAATCATTACATAGCTACAGTCAAGTATAACTTGAAATTATCACATTCTCAATATGTATATTTTAGGGCAGCCCAGGTGGCTCAGCGGTTTAGCGCTGCCTTCAGTCCAGGGCCTGATCCTGGAGACCCGGGATCGAGTCCCACATCAGGCTCCCTGCATGGAGCCTGCTTCTCCCTCTGCCTGTGTCTCTGCCTCTCTCTCTCTCTCTCTCTCTCTCTCTGTCTCTCATGAATAAATAAATAAAATCTTTTAAAAATATACGTATATTTTATAAATTAAACTCAAGATTAGGGATAAAGGGGCGGGACAAGAAGAAGCCGGCTGCACCGCGGGCGTGGGTGAGAGCCAGAAGCCGGTTGGAGTTTGGGCAGAGCGTTGTCTTCGGAGGATTCTTCAGTCACAATGTCAACTGGCACAGATGTTTCTCTTTCTTCATATGATGAAGATCAGGGATCTAAACTTATCCGAAAAGCTAAAGAGGCACCATTTGTTCCCATTGGAATGGCGGGGTTTGCAGCAATCGTTGCATATGGATTATATAAATTAAAGAGCGGGGGAAATACTAAAATGTCTGTTCACCTGATCCACATGCGTGTGGCAGCCCAAGGCTTTGTTGTGAGAGCAATGACTCTTGGTATGGGCTATTCCATGTATAAGGAATTCTGGGCAAAGCCTAAACCTTAAAAGAAGAGAAGCTGTCTTGGTTTTGTTGGTGGTGCTTGCTTTTTAGTTAGGCATCTCATAGTGAGTTTTTATGTTTATGTTGAAAATAAATCATTTGAATGGGTCAGACAATAATATGGTAATTTAGATATTGGCTTCCTTTCTTGCAGGCTTGATTTGCCTGGTAACCAAATTACTGGTGACCAATTAACTAGCTAGGTCATTCACGGGAGTCAATTTAGCACAAAAGAAACTTGTCACTTTAAATGTAGTGATAAAATATGCTCCTTCTTAAACTCTTCTGTTAAAATTAGTTGTAAAGAGGACAGTTTGCCAATTCTGAAGTACTCCCAATTGCTGCAGAATATCACATGCTTTTGATGTTATATAGGAATCCTATTTAATTTAACTTTTTTCTGCCTGTTTTGCAGACTGAGTACTTCAGTTTTTAGGGCTCTTAATCCTTTCAGAACAGTGCAAAGAATATAAGCTTCCCCACAACTGAAAATATGTGTATTTAAACCAAACCCAAAAAGCCGATAACAGCTGCTTAGTAGTATTTATTTCAGAACCGTACTTGTAAACATGAGAATAACTTAACTGTGGATCCCAGTTTAGCTTTTTTTGTAATTGCAGAGTTATATTTATGCTGATGTTGTATTAGGATTTTTAAATGTCATCTTGAAATAGAAATGTGTATTTTAAGTACTAATGCAAAAGTAAATGAAAAATACTTTTTAAATGTTTGAAGTTTGTTTATTTTCTCTGTAAGAATCATAAATGTTAACAAATTACCTATATTTGAAGTGATTGATGATTTATCAGCAAGTCGGTTTGGTCAGACATCTATACAAAAACTTTGGCATACTTCAGAATGCTTTAGTATATGTGAAATTTTCTTGTCTAACCTGAATTTACATTCCATGGTGATAACATGGTAAATGTAGTGTTAGTAAAGTAAGTGAACACACACACACACACACACACACACACACACACACACAAATAAAGATTAGGGATAAAGATTTACCCTGCTAATATTTAAGAAAACCAGATAATATATCATTAAGAGTAATCCTAATCCATATTTTAACAATGCTATATAATTTCTTGGTGCTCTGTCCTATGCCAGAGAAGTTGTCTTTGTCTAACCTTGATTTAATTGTACTTTGTGCATAAGCAGTAACCTCATTTGGGTCATAAATCTGAATCAACAGAGTAGAAAATACCACATTTGACCTTGCCATAATGGCAAAATTTAGATATTTACTATTGTATTGCTTATTGAATGTGCTAATTTCATTTGGAGATAACTGTCTTCATCTTTCAAAGCACAAACGAATAATGAATTGTACTCAAAACAACCATTTGAATCATCTTTTGGATTTTAGTGACTTTAAGACTAAATTAGAGGCAATATGAGTAACTTACACTGACGTAGAGTAACTTTATGGCACGAATTAACTACATTCTTTACAAATTGTGCCTGAAGAGTTTTATAGTTTTGTTTTCAAGGAGGTAGGATTCATAGGAATTGCATCAGGAATATGAAGCACTATGACCTTGAGAAATCTCAAATTACTATTATGACTCTATCCTCTACTATCTAGCAATGATCAGATATTCAAGAAAAGACCCCATTAAGTAAGGAAAAAGAACTATTGTTAATGGAACTTGACAGGAACCAACACTAAGAAGGAGTCTCTCAAAATGTTAATGCCCCTTTAGTTACATTAAAAAAAATTTTTAAAGGAATAGTTTTGAAAAAAAAAAAAAAAAGAGAGAGAGAACTAACAATTGTCTTGAACTGTGATGTGTCCCACCTGTATCTATATTGTTGTGTTTAGTCCTGGGAGGTAGGTCCAGAGCAGAATTGATGAGCTCAAACAGCTCTATTGGAAGAGAAGTAGGAAAGTAATACATTAAAAAATGGCATCAAATATCAGCTAAGGAAGGAGAAAAGTGTTGGAATCAATCAAAAAGGCACAAGGAAGCAGATCTGTTTAACTATTGGTTATCTTTGCCTTGAAAACATATGCAGTCTATGGAAGTCAGTCATTGGAAAGCTTTAAGAAAAGTCAAATTCATTTCAAGAAAATTGTATATCAAAATTTACATTAAATAAAGATTAAACTTTATGATATATAAATAACATGTAATCCATAGTTTCTATGGATTAATTAAAATTTAATTAAAATTAATTATATTAAGTTATATAGTTCTGGGGTTTTTGTTTTGTTTTGTATTATTTTTTTTTAATTTTTTAAAATTTTTATTTATTTATGATAGTCACAGAGAGAGAGAAAGAGGTAGAGACACAGGCAGAGGGAGAAGCAGGCTCCATGCACCAGGAGCCCGATGTGGGACTCGATCCCAGGTCTCCAGGCTTGCACCCTGGGCCAAAGGCAGGTGCCAAACCACTGCACCACCCAGGGATCCCCTGTTTTGTATTATTTTTTAAGTAGGCTCTATGCCCACAAGGAGCTGGAACTCACAACCCTGAGATCAAGAGTCTCAGTTCTATGGACTGAGCCAGCAAAGCACCCCTTCGGTTTTGTTTTAAAGTGTAAATTCAACTTCAGTTTCTTTCCTAGCATTCTATAGTCTACAGAAGACAGATCTTTTACCTCTTTGGTTAGATTTTCCCTAGGTATCTTATAGATTTTAGTGCAATTGTAAATGGAACTGATTCCTTCATTAATCATTCTACTGCTTCATTATTGGTGTATAGAAATGCAACAAATTTCTGAAAGTTCATTTTATATCCTGTGACTTTACTGAATTGATGTATCAATTCTAGCAATTTTGGGGGGTTCTTTTGAGTTTTCTCCATAGACTATCATGTTCTCTATGAATAGTGAAAGTCTGACTTCTTCCTTGCCAATTTGGATGACACAAAAAAATGGAAAAGCATTCCGTACTGATGGGTTAGAAGAACAAATACTGTTAAAATGTTTGCACTAACCAAAACAATCTAAACATTTAATGCAATCCCTATCAAAATACCAACAGCATTCTACACAGAGCTAGAACAAACAACCTAAAATTTGTATGAAACCCTAAAAGATCCTGAAGCCAAAGCAATCTTAAAAAGGTAAAACAGGAGCTCCTGGGTGGCTCAGTGACTGAGCATCTGCCTTTGGTTCAGGCCGTGATCTCGGGGTCCTGGGATCGTGTTCCATATCAGGTTCTCCACAAGGAACCTGCTTCTCCCTATGCCTATGTCTGCCTTTCTCTCTCTATCTCTCATGAATAAAATAAGTAAATTCTTAAAAAAAAAAAAAAAAAGGTAAACAAAGCTGAAGGCATCACAACTCTAAGCTCCAAGCAAGATGACAAAGCTGTAGTCACCAAGACAGTATGGAACTGGCACAAAAATAGACACATAGATCACTGGGACAGAATAGAAAACCCAGGAATGGACCCACAGCTATATGGTCAACTAATCATTGACAAGCAGGAAAGAATATTCAGTGGGAAAGGACAGTCTCTTCAACAAATGGCGTTGGGAAAACTGGACAGCAGCATGCAGTAGAATGAAGCTGGACCACTTTCTTACATCATACACAAAAATACATTCAAAATGGATGAAAGACCTAAATGTGAGACAGAAAACCACCAAAATCCTAGAGGAGAACACAGGCAGCATCCCCTTTCACATCAGCTGTAGCAACCTCATTCTAGACACAATTCCTGAGGCAAAGGAAACAAAAGCAGAAGTGAACTACTGGGACTTCATCAAGATAAAAAGCTTCTGCACTATGAAGGAAACGATCAACAAGACTAAAAGGCAACCTACAGAGAGAAGTTATGTGCAAATGACAGATCTGATAAAGGGTTAGTATCCAAAATTGATAAAGAACTTATCAAACTCCACACCCAAAAATCAAATAATCCCAGTTAAGAAATGGGCAGAAGATGAATAGATATTTTTATTTTATTTATTTTTTATTTGTATTTATTGAAGTTCAATTTGCCAACATATAGTATAACACCCAGTCCTCATTCCATCAAGTGCCCTCTTCAGTGCCCATCACCAAGTTACCCCAAGCCCCTGCCCACCTCCCCTTCCACTACCCTTTATTCGTTTCCCAGAGTTAGGAGTCTCTCATGATTTGTCTCCCTCTCTAGTTTTTCCCACTCAGTTCCTCTCCTTTCCCTTATAATCCCTTTCACTATTTGAATAGATATTTTTAGAAAAGACATCCAGATAGCTGAGAGACACATGAAAAGATGCTCCACACCACTCATCATCAGGGAAACACAAATCAAAACCCCAGTGACATACCATCTCAGGATAATGGTATCTCACTGTCAGAATGGCTAAAATGAACAACACAGGAGCCAACAGGTGTTAACAAGGATACAGAGAAAGGGGAACCCTTTTATCCTGTTGGTGGAAAGGCAAACTGATGCAGCCACTCTGGAAAACAGTATGGAGGTTCCTCAAAAAGTCAAAAGTAGAAATATCCTAAGATCCAGTAATTGCACTACTAGGTATTTACCCAAAGGATACAAAAATACTGATTTGAAGGGGCACAGGCGCTTTCTGCCCCCTGGACGCCGCCGAGCAAGCATCGGTAAAGTCCCCCCTCCCCCCGCCTTCATGTCTAAGTCAGAGTCTCCCAAAGAGCCCACGGAGCTCTTCATCGGAGGTTCGAGCTTCAAAACAAATGCGAGTCTGAGGAGCCATTTGGAGCACTGGGGGCCGCTTGGGGACTGTGTGGTCAGGAGAGAGCCCAACGCCAAGCGCTCCGGAGGCCTTGGGTTCGTCGTAGCCACCTGGAGGAGGCGGCCGCGCCACGAACGCTGGGCCGCACAGGTGCACGGGGAGCCTGGAACCAGAGGGCTGTCTCCCGAGAAGATTCTCAAAGGCCGGGTGCCCGCTGACCTGTGAACAAGGTTTTTGTCGGTGGCATTAAAGAAGACCCTGAAGAACATCATCCAAGAGATTGTTGGGAACAGTATGGGAAAGTGGAGGTGATGGAGACCGTGACTGACGAGGCCGTGGCAAAAAGAGAGGTTTTGCTTTTGTGACCTTTGACGACCACGACTCTGTAGACAAGATTGTCATTCAGAAATGCCATCCTGTGAACGGCCACAACTGTCAAGTAAGGAAAGCCCTATGGAAGCAAGAGATGGCTAGAGCTCCGTCCAGCCAAAGAGGCCGAAGCGGTTCTGGAAACTTTGGTGGTCGTCGTGTTGGTGGGAATGACAACTCTGGTCGTGGAGGGAACCTCAGTGGTCGAGGTGGCTTCGGTGGCAGTCGAGGTGGTGGTGGATACGGTGGCAGTGGGGATGGCCGTCACGGATTTGGTAATGACGGAAGCAACTTTTAACGATTTTGGCAATTACAACAATCAATCCTCAAATTTTGGACCCATGAAAGGAGGAAATTTTGGAGGCGGAAGCTCTGGTCCCTATGGTTGTGGAGGCCAATACTTTCCCAAACCACAAAACCAAGGTGGCTGTAGCGGTTCCAGCAGCAGCAGCAGCAGCAATGGCAGTGGCAGAAGGTTTTAATTACTTCCAGGAAACAAAGCTTAGCAGGAGAGGAGAGCCAGAGAAGGGACAGGGAAGCTACAGGTTACAACAGATCTGTGAACTCAGCCAGGCACAGTGGTGGCAGGGTCTAGCTGCTACAAAGAAGACATGTTTTAGACAATATTCATGTGTATGGGCGAAAAAACTCGAGGACTGTATTTGTGACTAATTGTATAACAGGTTATTTTAGTTTGTGTTCTGTGGAAAGTGTGAAGCATTCCAACAAAGGGGTTTTTTTTTTTTTTTCTTTTTGAATGGTAGTACTAACTTTTTTTCTCTTTATTATTTTTTTATTTTATTTTTAATTGGTGTTCAATTTGCCAACATATAGAATAACACCCAGTGCTCATCCCATCAAGTGCCCCCCTCAGTGCCCATCACCCAGTCACCCCCACCCCCCGCCCTCTTCCCCTTCCACCACTCCTAGTTCGTTTCCCAGAGTTAGGAGTCTCTCATGTTCTGTCTCACTCCCTGATATCTCCCACTCATTTTTCTTCTTTCCCCTTTATTCCCTTTCACTATTATTTATATTCCCCAAATGAATGAGACCATATAATGTTTGTCCTTCTCCGATTGACCTACTTCACTCAGCATAATACCCTCCAGTTCCATCCACGTTGAAGCAAAAGGTGGGTATTTGTCATTTCTAATGGCTGAGGAATATTCCATTGTCTACATAAACCACATCTTTATCCATTCATCTTTCGATGGACACCAAGGCTCCTTCCACAGTTTGGCTATTGTGGACATTGCTGCTATACATCGGGGTGCAGGTGTCCCGGTGTTTCATTGCATCTGAATCTTTGGGGTAAATCCCCAGCAGTGCAATTGCTGGGTTGTAGGGCAGGTCTATTTTTAACTCTTTGAGGAACCTCTTCACAGTTTTCCAGAGTGGCTGCACCAGTTCACGTTCCCACCAACAGTATAAGAGGGTTCCCCTTTCTCCACATCCTCTCCAACATTTGTGGTTTCCTGCCTTGTTAATTTTCCCCATTCTCACTGGTGTGAGGTGGGATCTCATTGTGGTTTTGATTTGTATTTCCCTGATGGCAAGTGATGCAGAGCATTTTCTCATGTGCGTGTTGGCCATGTCTATGTCTTCCTCTGTGAGATTTCTGTTCATGTCTTTTGCCCATTTCATGATTGGATTGTTTGTTTCTTTGGTGTTGAGTTTAATAAGTTTTTTATAGATCTGGGAAACTAGCCCTTTATCTGATACGTCATTTGCAAATATCTTCTCCCGTTCTGTAGATTGTCTTTTAGTTTTGTTGACTGTATCCTTTGCTGTGCAAAAGCTTCTTATCTTGATGAAGTCCCAATAGTTCATTTTTGCTTTTGTTTCTCTTGACTTCGTGGATGTATCTTGCAAGAAGTTACTGTGGCCGAGTTCAAAAAGGGTGTTGCCTGTGTTCTCCTCTAGGATTTTGATGGAATCTTGTCTCACATTTAGATCTTTCATCCAACAAAGGGTTTTAATGTAGATTTTTTTTTGCACCCATGCTGTTGATTGCTAAATGTAATAGTCTGATCATGACACTGAATAAATGTGTCTTTAAAAAAAAATGAAGGGGCACAGGCATTCTGATGTTTATAGCAGCATTATGAACAATAGCCAAATTATGGAAAAAGCCCATAAACTGATGTCCATCTACTGATGAATGGATAAAGAAGATGTGGTATATATGTAATGGAATATTACCCCACCTTAAAAAAGAGTGAACTCTTGCCATTTGCAATGATGTGGATGGAACTAGAGTTTATTATGTTAAGGGAAATAAGTCAGTCAGAGAAAGATGATAAATATCATATGATTTCGCTCATATGTGGAATTTCAGAAACAAAACAGATGAACATATGGGAAGGGAAAAAAGAGAGAGGAAAGCAAACCATAAGAGATGCTTAACTACAGTGAACTTACTGAGGGTTGATGAAGGGAGGTGGATGGGGGATGGGCTAAATGTGTGATGGAGGGCACTTGTTATGATGAGAACTAGGTGTTATACATAAGTGATGAATCACTAAATTTTACTTCTGGAACTAATATTACATTATGCTAACTAACTAGAATTTAAATAAAAACTTGAAACAAAAAAAAAAGCAAATAAACAAAAATCCACTTAAATCTTTGACGATGTTTTCTGAAGGCCCCTGATCCTAATGTGGTCACATTCATAAATAAAGTTTGCCCATTGATGAGTTAGTTTATAACTGAAACTACATAGGGAGAACTTTTGGAGATCTTGTTTTCATATCAGATTCATAACAATTTCAATAAAAATGATTTTGGGCTTTTGAAACTTGAAAACAATTTTGAGAATGCTTGTGCAGATTTAATAATAGTATGGAAAACACTAATGTTATAAGATCATGTGCAAAATCAGCATCTCAACAATGTAAAATAAATGTACAGAGAAAAAGAAAAAATTAAAACAGAGGAATACACATTTTTTATATGTGGACATGGATCCTTCTCCAAAATTGACTAGGCCACAAAAGAAAACCTCAAGATCCAAAAAAAGTCAAAGTGAACTAAGAAATCAAAAAGGAAAGCAAAAAATACACGGAGACAAATGATAATAAAAACACAACAGCCCAAAATCTTTCTGATGGGTCAAAGACAGTTCTAAGAGGGACATTTTTAGCAATACAGACTACCTCAAGAAACAAACAAAAATGTCAAATAAACAACTTAACTTTACAACTAAATGAGCTAGAAAAAGAAATAAATCCCAAATCCTGTAAAGGGAAAGAAATAATAAAAATTTGAGTAGAAATAAATAGAGACAAATACACACAATAGAAGAGATCAATGAAACCAGTAGCTGATTCTTTGAAAATAGCCAAATTGATAAACCTTTAGCCATACTCATAAAGAAAAAAAGAGACAGGACTCAAGGAAAATCAGTACGGAAGGAGGAGAAAAAACAACTAACACCACAGAAAGTATGAAGAGTCACAAGAGAATATTATGAAAAACTATGCCAATAAATTGAGCAATCTAGAAGAAATGGATAAATTCCTAGAAACACAGAACTTTCCAAAATGAATTAGGAAGAACCAGAAAATTTGAACAATTACTAACAATGAAATTGAATTACTAATCAAAAACCTTCCAACAAACAAAAGTGCAGGACCAGAGGGCTTTAAGTGAATTCTAGTAAACATTTTAAAGAGTCAATGCAGGGGGAAAAGGAGGCTGGAAAGATTGCAGAGAGGAGGACCCTGGGCTCACTTCATCTCGAGGATAAAACTAGATAACACCCACATCAGAAAATGACCTGAATATGGCAGAATAAACTCCACAACTAACTATAGAAAAGGTCACATGGAAGACGATAGAAAGGGTAGAGAAGCAGTGAGAAGCTAAATGGACCACAGGAGGGACTCACAGACACAAAGAGAGAAAAACAGATTGTCATACCAGGGAGTCTGTATGGGGAAGACAAATCCCCATAACATTTGCCTTTGAAAACTAAAGAGGCAGAGTTTCAAGTTTCCTGAGTTCTTACAACCAGCAGGACTTCTATCAGTGGGTTCAGTTTTGGGAGAGCCTGAGGGCAATAGGAAACTGAGTCTCCACTCCCCTCTGCCTCACCCTTAAAAAGATAGCACAGCAAACAGCTTGTGGAGATATAGCTTAGAAGTAACAGTTTGAAAAATGCTTGGAGCATGCAGGAGGGAGAGTTATTTTTTTTTAATTTATTTTTTATTGGTGTTCAATTTAGTAACATACAGAATAACCCCCAGTGCCTGTCACCCATTCACTCCCACCCCCCGCCCTCCTCCCCTTCTACCACCCCTAGTTCGTTTCCCAGAATTAGCAGTCTTTACGTTCTGTCTCCCTTTCTGATATTTCCCACACATTTCTTCTCCCTTCCCTTATATTCCTTTCACTATTATTTATATTCCCCAAATGAATGAGAACATATAATGTTTGTCCTTCTCCGACTGACTTACTTCACTCAGCATAATACCGCAGGAGGGAGAGTTATTTACCAACTTCAAAGTGTGTCTGGAATAGACAGAGATCCCTGGGAGACTCCTCTAGGAACAAAGAAGATGGCATTTCTCTACCCCTCCCCTCACTTTAAACACAGTACCACCTACAGGAACCAACATGGCAATGACATTTACTACCTAACTCCAAGCCCAGCCCTTCTTCCCAGACTTAAGCAGATTTGCCCTTTCCAGGCACAATTACCTAGGTCTAGCACTATGGGTTCCATCCCCCTAGAAGATGGGGCAAACTCTGCCAACACCACATATCCTGATCCATTTGCTTTGTGAGGCCTTGGTCCCAGTGTTGGTGATGGTGGAACCCCTCTGATGGAGGACAAGCATGCACCTTGTTGAAACTATGTGCCCCAATCGTGCACACTTTGCAGACCCTAAGCTAACCCTTCCCATGTTCACAACTAGATATCATTCACATTGGAGTAAAAAACCAGAGAGCAATCCAAAGAGTGGCAGAAAAAACTCCACAACTAAATGTAGAGAAGAGGCCACATCAGACAGATTGGGAAGGGCAGAAATCGTGGTCTGGAGCTGCCCACAGGAGGGAGGGAGCTGCAGTCACAGAGAGGGGGAAATTCCCAAATGGAATAGGAAAAGGAAAAATAATTTTTTTTATGAAGATAGGTTAAGGGAACAGAGCATTATCATCAAACTAAATAACATTTGCATTACAGGGATCCTAGAAAAGCAAAGAGGAAGAAAACATATTTAAAATTTAATAGCTGAAAACTGTCATAACTAGGAGTAGGAAAAAGACATTTAGATCCGGAGAGCCTCCAACAAAATCAATCCACATCAGGGAGCCCACATGGGGAAATGGATTCCCATAGTATCTGGCCTTGAAAACCAGAGGGATTGAATTCTGTGAGTTTGTATACCAGCAGTCCCAGGAGCCTAGAGTTGTAAAAGTCATAGGAGTCGGCTGACTCAGCACTGGGCAAGCTAGGAGGGTAGAGGGGCCACTGACAGGCAGGTTGCAATCTTAAAAGAGAAAACAGCCTGAGGAGAGACAATATAAAAGTAACAGCTTGCATCAGGCTCCCTGTATGGAGCCTGCTTCTCCCTCTACTACCTGTGTCTTTGCCTCTCTCTCTCTCTCATGAATAAATAAATAAAATCTTAAAAAAAAAGTAACAGCTTCATAAAAACAGGGTAGTCTGTTTATACTGATTCTGGAGCATGTTGGGGGACTTCTCTGAGAACAAAGGAAAGAACAGTTCCCAGTTTTGTTCCTCAACATAAACACAGAGCCACTTGCAAGAGGCAGCACCGTGTAGACACTTGCTACTCAGCCTGCTACTAGTGTGCTATGCACTTGAGTTCTCTTGAAGACTCGCCTGCTGGCATTGGCCTTGGGCTCAGCACAAATTTTGTTAAGTCTTTGCATTCCCCACTCAGCTGCTGCTTCCATACACCATGCCTCTAGCAGCTATTTCATTTAAGGGGGATCTGGTCTAGGGCTTGTGGCTCAGTACAAATTACCCTAACACCACTTATACCCAGACCAGCAGCCACATGCACAGACATCCCACACCCCAGGCACCATATTCTACACCCAGCTGCTGAACACACAGATGCCCTGTCCTATGAATTGACACCACACATCCCTGGCCACTCCTCTGCTGTGTGCCATACTTCCAGATAAGGCTGAAATTCCAGGAATTAGCCTAGGACTAGCTGTTCACTTAGCAAATTTTGCTAACTCTGCTGCCCCAATCCCAACTACTCCCATTACTCTGAATGTGCTACCCTGCTTTGGTCTCACTAACATCACAAAGAGCAACACAAACACCCCACAACAGGCAGAGTCAGTGCAGACATCTGGACCGAAAGGAAAAGCAACTCAGACATAATAACAGGATACAAGCAACACACAGGAGATGTCCCTGAAGTGCCAGTTTTTGGTGAACAGCAGAAGATCTAAGTTGAAGAGAAATAAATAGTATGCCTGACAGAATTTAAAGTAATGGTCATAAAGATACTCACTAGCCTTCAGAAAAGTGTAGAGGACATCACTTAATTCTGAAAAAAAAAAGAATTTAAAAAATACCTCATGAGAGATGAAGAACTCGATAAATGAAATTTAAAATGCAATAGATAAAATGAAAACTAGTCTACAGAAAGCAGAGGAGTCTATCAGTGACCTGGAAGATAGAGTATTGGAAGTAAGTCAAGCTGAATAGGTAAGAGACAATAGATACTATATAATGAGAATAGACTTAGAGAACTCAATGACTCCATCACACATAATGGCAATTCCATTTTAGGAATTTCAGAAGGAGAGCAAAGAATATGTTTGAAAAAATAAAGCTGAAAATTTCCCAAATGTGGGGAGGAAAACAGAGATCCATTTTCCAGAGGCACAGAGATCCCCTAACAAACTCAACCCAAGGAGGCCCACAATACGACACATAGTAATTAAAATAGCAAAAAAAAAGTCCTTTTGGGATAAAGAAAGAATTGTAAAAGTTGCAAGAGGAAAGAGGACAGTTATACAAAAAGGAAACTCCTTTAAGGGTATGAGAGTGTTTTTCAGCAGAAACTTCCCAGGCCGCAAGGAAATCATATGATGTATTCAAAAGGAAAGGGAAAAATCTGCAGCCAAGAATACGTTTTGCAGCAAAGCTATCATTCAGAATAGAAGGAGAGATAAGGAGTTTCAAACACAAATAAGAGTTAAAAGAATTTAGGATCACTAAACCAGCCCTCCAAGAAATGTTAAGTGTGACTCTATGAGAAGAAAACAGAATCTATAAGTAAGACAAATAGCACAAACCCCTCCCCCCCAAAATAAATACATCTGTAAAATCCAGTCAAAAGTAGCACAAAATAAAAGGATGTTAAAGTTGATACCAAATATCTTAGAAGTGGAGGAAGGAGGAGGAAAGAATGAGCTCAAAATTAAACAACCATCAACTTAACATAGTCTGCTATATGCAGAAGATGTTATATATGAACCTAATGGTGGTAACAAATCAAAAACCAGTAATAAATATACAAACAACAAAGATAAGGAATGTAAGTATATCACTAAAGAAAACCAGGAAATTATGAAAGAGAGAGATAAGAAAGAATCAGAGAAACACTACAAAAACAACAAAAAAATAGTAACAAGATGGCAATAAATACATATCTATATTTACCAATAATTACTTTGAATGTAAGTGGACTAAATGCTCCAATCAAAATAGTGACAGGGTGGATAAAAAAAAAGAAAAGCCATCTGTATGCTGCCTACAAGATATTCATTTCAGACCTACAGACACCTGCAGATTGAAAGTGAGGAGACAGAGAAGTATTTATCATGCAAATGATGTCAAAAGAAAGCAGGAGTAGGAATACTTATATCAATCAAAATAGATGTTAAAACAAATTCTGTAAAAGAGGACAAAGAACACTATAAATTAATAAATGGGACAATCCAATAAAAAATATAACAATTATAAATATATATGCACCCAACATAGAAGTACTCAACTACATAAAACATTTAACAACAAACATAAAGGTGCAGCAAACCTCTCTAAGAGGGAAATTTAGAGCAATACAGGCCTACCTCAAGAAGTAAGAAAAATGTCAAATAAGCAACCTAACCTTTCAACTAAAGAAGCTAGGAAAAGAACAACAAACTAAACCTAAAATTCACAGAAGGAAGGAAATAATAAAGATTGAAGAAAAATAAATCTGAAAACTAAAAACACAATGGAACTGATAATGAAACTAGGAGCTGGTTCTTTGAAAAGATCAACAAAACTGATAAACCTCTAGCAAAATTCATTAAAAAATAGAGAAAGTACTCAAAGAAACAAAATCACAAATGAGAAGGGAGAAATAACAGGCAATACCACAGAAATAGAAACAAATGTAAGAGTATATTATAAAAAATTTTGTTGACTATATATATCAACAAATTAGACAACCTAGCAGTGGATAAATTCCTAGAAATATATAACCTACCAAAACTGAAGCAGGAAGAAAAAGAAAATTCAAAAAGACCAATTATCAGCAAGGAGATTGAATCAATAATCAAAAAACTCCCAACAAACAAAAGTCAAGGACCAGTCGGCTTCATGGGTGAATTCTATGAGACATTTAAATAAGAATTAATACCTGTTCTACTCAACTTATTCCAGAAAATAGAAGGAAAACTACCAAACTAATTCTATGAGGTATCACTCTCATATCAAAACCACATAAAGACACTGCTAAAAAGAGAACTATGGGCCTGTATCTTTGATGAATATAGATGCATAAATACTGAAAAGGAATACTAGCAAATAGAATCTAATGATACATTAAAGAAACCATTCACCATAATCAAGTGGGGTTTATGCCTTGTATACAAGTGTGGTTCAATATACTCACCAGTCAATCAATGTGATACATCACATCAATAACAGAAAGGATAAAAAAATATATGATCCTCAATAGATGCAGGAAAAGCATTTGACAAAGCACAACATCCAATAATGATAAAAGTCCCCAGCAAAATATGTTTAGAGGAAACATACTTCAACATAATAAAGGTCATATGTGAAAAACACTTAGTGAACATCATACTCAATGGGGAAAACTACAAGCTAAAAGGCAACCTATGGAATGGGAGAAGATATTTGCAAATGACATATCCAGTAAAGAGTATCCCAAATATAAAAAGAATTTGTAAAACACCCACAAAGTGACCAATCTAATTTAAAATGAGCAGAAATTGTGAAAAGACATCTTTCCAAAGAAGACATCCAGATGGGCAACAAACTAAATATATATATATATATGATATTATTCATCCATAAAAAAGAATGAAGTCTTGCCATTTGTAATAAGATGGATGGATCTAGAGAGTATTATGCTAAGTAAAATAGCTCAGAGAAAGACAAATATCATGTGAGTTCACTCATATATGGAATTTAAGAAACAAAATAAATGAGCAAAGGAAAGAAAAAAAAAGGGTATGAGACAAACTAAGAAACAGACTCTTAACTATAGAGGACAAACTATAGAGGGAGGTGGGGGGGGATGGGTGAAATAGATAACGGAGATTAAGGAGTGCACTTGTGATAATGAGTACTGGGTGATACAAAATTGCTAAATCACTATATATTACACCTGAAATTGATAGAACACAGTATGTTAACTATACTGGAATTTAATAAAATAGAGATAAGTTCTGCACACCAGAAAAAAATAAAATAGATTATACAATAAGAATATATATATATATATATATATATATGCACTTCCATGTTTATTACAGCATTATTTACAATGGCCACGATATTCGTCATAAAAAAAAATAAGATCTTGCCACTTGTAACAACACGGATGGACCTAAAGAGTATAATGCTAAGTGAAGTAAATCAGACAAAGAAAGCCAAATATCATATGATTTCACTCATATGTGGAATTTAAGAAGGAAAACAAACAAAAAGAGACCAAAAAAAAAAAAAAAAAAAAGAAAGAAAGAAAAGAAACAACCCAGAATCTTAAATACAGAGAACAAACTGGTAGTTGTCAGAGTGGTGATGGGTTAGGGGATGGGTGAAATAGATAAAGAGGGTTTAAGAGTACACTATCTTGATAAGCACTGAGCGATATATACAATTGTTGGATCATTGTAGTGTACACCTGAAACTAATATAATATAACTAGTATGTTAACTAGACTTCAATTAAAAAGAGAAAAAATAGGGATCCCTGGGTGGCGCAGCGGTTTGGCGCCTGCCTTTGGCCCAGGGCGCGGTCCTGGAGACCCGGGATCGAATCCCACGTCGGGCTCCCGGTGCATGGAGCCTGCTTCTCCCTCTGCCTGTGTCTCTGCCTCTCTCTCTTTCTCTGTGACTATCATAAATAAAAAAAAACAATTAAAAAAAGAGAAAAAATAGAATTAGATAATGGTGGTATTACACAATTGTAAGTATACTAAAAAGTACTGAATTTTACACTTTCAATGAGTGAATTTTATTTTATGTGAATTATATCTCAATAAAGCTATTAAAAAAAACATACCTAATAATTGCTCTAATCTCTCTCTATTTCACACACATACAAACGCATACACGAAAGCATACGAGTACCCAATAGGATCAATGTTTAATAATGAAGCTAAAAAGACCCACTTAGGGGAATAAATTTATAATGTTAGAGTACATATATAAAACATGTTTTTATGGATACAGATAAACTGAGTTTTATTGTTTGTATTTATTTTTGTTCATTCCCAAATATTCTTCCAATAGGTAATACTAACCAATATAAAGCATACATTTACAACCTACGCTGTTTCAATATATGTTTCTTTCTCAGAATGCTATATATATATACATACATATATGTATATGTGTATATATAAATATGAGTATATACACACATATATACATCTCCTCATGTCTATCATCTATCTACTTCTAACTATCCAGTTATAGATCATCTACTCTAGGCACACAGAAAGAGAGATATATGGGCAGTCCGGGTGGCTCCGCGGTTTAGCGCCACCTTCAGCCCAGGGCGTGATCCCGGAGACCTGAGATCAAGTCCCACGTCAGGGTCCCTGCAGGGAGCCTGCTTCTCCCTCTGCCTGTGTCTCTGCCTCTCTTTCTGTGTGTCTCTCATGAATAAATAAATAAAATCTGAAAAATATATATATATATATATATTTAGAATATGTATCATTGTGAGGATATATTCAGCAACCTCATATTATTTTGAGATGCATCTATTAAGAGATATTGGTTTGCTCTATAATAGCCATATGTTATTTCAAAATTGGTGTTCTGATTAAATGTAATTGGTATGATATCTATAGCCCTGTAGAAATATAGTCTTAGATTTACATTAAGTTGTTAGAATCAATTTAATTTTGCACTTTGCAATACATTTTCAAAATAAGCTAATAAATATGCAACTGATATCTGAGTTCATAGTAAGAAACGACTCTGGCATGCAATTTGTTATATTTCACACACTGGGAAAGTGCTTCTCTCTTCTCTCCCATGTCCAGGAAACCATAAGATATTACTGGTTGAAAATATGAATTCTGGGTGAGTTCATGACTAAAGAAAAATGGGATCCTACTTTAGGACCATTACTTTCTAATGATTTTCCCAATCCCTGCCATCATGATATAGCTAGAAAAAGCAAAGCAGTAGTTTCTCATTTCCCTCCTCTTCTTTTCAAAGGAGAGTAAACTAGAGGAAATTTGTAAAGTGATTTCTAACATTGAATAAGAGCTAGCACTGCTCACTGAATGCCCCCTAATTTAAAGATAAAGTTAGTTGTGTTTCCAGGAAGAAAAAAATATTTAAAAAGCTGACAATGGTATTATTTTGGAAATGAAAAAGCTATCTTGAAGAACCAGAGATTCTTGCCCTTTAGACACACATATTTTTTATAATTATGAAACCAAATTCACAATGCTTCCCTCTGATACAAAAGTAGAGTATGGAAATCAGTATGTAATTTAGTGTCTGATCAAAAAATTTATTTTTAAAAGTGGAAGAATCATTTTGATATGATTATCAGTAGTACCGCTAAATCAGAGCCAAAGCTGCTCAACCTAGCACATTTCTTGAATCCTCATTTAATGCATGTGACACTGTTAGGTTGATCTATATGTTACAATTCCATGTCATATCAAAACTCTGAAGTTATTTCAGTTTGTAATTTTTAATCCCTCTATGTACCATAAAATTAGATATGTTGTATTAGTCAAGATTACAATTCTTTAATGCCAAAATATTTGAAAAAGATTGTATGTCACACTGTTTTATTTCTCTAAGATACATATTGTAAAGGAAACAAAAGAAATGGAAAAAAACAGCATTTGCAAAGAAACTGATGGATTTTATCATGTCCCACATTTGTTATATAGTAATTATGAGACCTTGGTTATTGTCTTTGAGCATCTCCTCTGTAAAATAGAATAATATATATTTTATAAGATTGTTGGGAGGATCACTAATGACTCAGGCCAAATTTTTTTCTTTGTGTTTTTTTTTTAATTTCTTTTTATTGGAGTCCAATTTGCCAACATATAGCATAACACCCAGTGCTCATCCCATCAAGTGCCCCCCTCAGTGCCCATCACCCAGTCACCCCAACCCCCCGCCCACCTCCCTTTCCACCACCCCTTGTTCGTTTCCCAGAGTTAGGTGTCTCTCTTGTTCTGTCACCCTCTTTGATATTTCCCACTCATTTTCTCTCCTTTCTCTTTATTCTCTTTCACTATTTTTTATATTCCCCAAAGAAATGAGACCATATAATGTTTGTCCTTCTCCGATTGGCTTATTTTACTCAGGATAATACCCTCCAGGTCCCTCCATGTCGAAGCAAATAGTGGGTATTTCTCATTTCTAATGGCTGAGGAATATTCCATTGTATACATAGACCACATCTTCTTTAACCATTCATCTTTCGATGGACACTGAGGCTCCTTCCACAGTTTGGCTATTGTGGACATTGCTGCTAGAAACATCGGGGTGCAGGTGTCCCGGCGTTTCATTGCATCTGCATCTTTGGGGTAAATCCCCAACAGTGCAATTGCTGGGTCGTAGGGCAGGTCTATTTTTAACTCTTTGAGGAACCTCCACACAGTTTTCCAGAGTGGCTGCACCAGTTCACATTCCCACCAACAGTGCAGGAAGGTTCCCTTTTCTCCGCATCCTCTCCAACATTTGGGGTTTCCTGCCTTGTTAATTTTCCCCATTCTCACTGGTGTGAGGTGGGATCTCATTGTGGTTTTGATTTGTATTTCTCTGATCTCAGGCCAAATTTTTAAGATATATTGGATGTGCTAGAAAAGTGTAGCTATGAACTAGATGAAATTGGGCTTTTAGTTGAATTTACATTTTATTTTATTTTTTTGTTTCAAGTTTTTATTTAAATTCTAGTTAGTTAACATGTAGTGTAATATTAGTTTCAGGAGTAGAATTTACTGATTCGTCACTTACGTAAAACACCCAAGTGCTCAGCACAATAGACGCCCTCCTTAATAGTCACCACCCATTTAGCCCATCCCCCACCCACCTCCCTCTAGCAATCATCAGTTAGTCAAGAGTCTCTGATGGTTTGCCTCTCTCTCTCTCCGTCCCCTATGTTCACCTGTTTTGTTTCTTTATTTTTTTACATATAATTCTATGAACCTTTTATTTATTTATTTTTTATTTTTATTTATTTATGATAGTCACAGAGAGAGAGAGAGGCAGAGACATAGGCAGAGGGAGAAGCAGGCTCCATGCACCGGGAGCCCGATGTGGGATTCGATCTTGGGTCTCCAAGATCGCGCCCTGGGCCAAAGGCAGTCGCCAAACCGCTGCGCCACCCAGGGATCCCTCTATGAACCTTTTAAAGATATAATTTACATACCATAAAATCTACCCGTTTTATATGTACAAAGCAATAATTTTTGGTAAATACACCAAATAATGCAATCATCGCCACTCTCCAGTTTTAGAAAATTTCCATTACCTCAAGAGGGTCCCTCCTGCCTGCATAGTCATCCACATTCCCACCTATAGCCCAAGGGAAACAATGTATATATCTTTTTAAAATGATATATCTGGATTTTATTTTTGATATTGATTATTCAAATCAGTTTCAATTTACTAATTAAATTCTAGTTAGCATATAGCATAACATTGGTCTTGGATGTATAATTTAGTGATTCATCACTTATGTATAATACCTAGTTTTTATCATAACAAGTGCCCTCCATCACATTTATTTTTTATTTTTTATTTTTAAAGATTTTATTTACTTATTCATGAGAGACACAGAGAGAGAGGCAGAGACAAGGGCAGAGGGAGAAGCAGGCTCCACGCAGGGAGCCCGAAGTGGGACTCGATTCCGGGTCTCCAGGATCATGCCTGGGCTGAAGGTAACGCTAAACCACTGAGCCACCCTGGCTGCCCTCCATCACACATTTAGCCCATCCCCCATCCCCCTCCCTTCATCAACCCTCAGTATGTTCATTGTAGTTAAGCATCTCTTATGATTTGCTTCCCTCTCTCTTTTTTTCCCTTCCCATCTGTTTTGTTTCTGATTTCCACATATGAACAAAATCATATGGTATTTATCATCTTTCTCTGACTGACATTTCTCTTAACATAATAAACTCTAGTTCCATCCACATCATTGCAAATGGCAAGAGTTCACTCTTTTTTAAGGTGGGGTAATATTCCATTACATATATATATATAATATATACCTATATATCTATATATATATATATTACATATATACCACATCCATTCATCAGTTCATGGACATCAGTTTATGGGCTCTTTCCATAATTGGCTATTGTTCATAATGCTGCTATAAACATCAGGATGCCTGTGCCCCTTCAAATCAGTATTTTTGTATCCTTTGGGTAAATACCTAGTAGTGCAATTACTGGATCTTAGGCTATTTCTACTTTTGACTTTTTGAGGAACCTCCATACTGTTTTCCAGAGTGGCTGCATCAGTTTGCCTTTCCACCAACAGGATAAAAGGGTTCCCCTTTCTCTGTATCCTTGTTAACACCTGTTGGCTCCTGTGTTGTTCATTTTAGCCATTCTGACAGTGAGATACCATTATCCTGAGATGGTATGTCACTGGGGTTTTGATTTGTGTTTCCCTGATGATGAGTGGTGTGGAGCATCTTTTCATGTGTCTCTCAGCTATCTGGATGTCTTTTCTAAAAATATCTATTCAAATAGTGAAAGGGATTATAAGGGAAAGGAGAGGAACTGAGTGGGAAAAACTAGAGAGGGAGACAAATCATGAGAGACTCCTAACTCTGGGAAACGAATAAAGGGTAGTGGAAGGGGAGGTGGGCAGGGGCTTGGGGTAACTTGGTGATGGGCACTGAAGAGGGCACTTGATGGAATGAGGACTGGGTGTTATACTATATGTTGGCAAATTGAACTTCAATAAATACAAATAAAAAATAAATAAAATAAAAATATCTATTCATCTTCTGCCCATTTCTTAACTGGGATTATTTGATTTTTGGGTGTGGAGTTTGATAAGTTCTTTATCAATTTTGGATACTAACCCTTTATCAGATCTGTCATTTGCACATAACTTCTCTCTGTAGGTTGCCTTTTAGTCTTGTTGATCGTTTCCTTCATAGTGCAGAAGCTTTTTATCTTGATGAAGTCCCAGTAGTTCACTTCTGCTTTTGTTTCCTTTGCCTCAGGAATTGTGTCTAGAATGAGGTTGCTACAGCTGATGTGAAAGGGGATGCTGCCTGTGTTCTCCTCTAGGATTTTGGTGGTTTTCTGTCTCACATTTAGGTCTTTCATCCATTTTGAATGTATTTTTGTGTATGATGTAAGAAAGTGGTCCAGCTTCATTCTACTGCATGCTGCTGTCCAGTTTTCCCAACGCCATTTGTTGAAGAGACTGTCCTTTCCCACTGAATATTCTTTCCTGCTTGTCAATGATTAGTTGACCATATAGCTGTGGGTCCATTCCTGGGTTTTCTATTCTGTCCCAGTGATCTATGTGTCTATTTTTGTGCCAGTTCCATACTGTCTTGGTGACTACAGCTTTGTCATCTTGCTTGGAGCTTAGAGTTGTGATGCCTTCAGCTTTGTTTTACCTTTTTAAGATTGTTTTAGCTATTCATGATCTTTTGTGGTTTCATACAAATTGTAGCATTCTTTGTTCTATCTTTGTGGAAAGTGCTGTTGGTATTTCATAGGGATTCCATTAAATATGCAGATTGCTTTGGGTAGTGTAGATATTTTAACAATATTTGTTCTTCTAATCCATCAGTATAGAATGTTTTTCCATTTATTTATGTTATCTTCAGTTTGTTTCATAAGTGTCATATAGTCTTCAGAGTACAGATCTTTATCTCTTTGGTTACATTTATTTCTAGTTAACTTATGATTCTGGTGCAATTGTAAATTCCTTGATTTCTCTTTCTGCTGCTTCATTATTGGTGTATAGAAATGCAACAGATTTCTGTACGTTGATTTTGTATCCTGTAACTTTCCTGAATTTGTGTGCCAGTTCTACCAACTCTTTGGTGGAAGTTTTTGGGTTTTCTTCACAGATTTTCATGTCATCTGTGAATAATGAAATTCTGACTTCTTTCTTGCTGATTTGGATGTCTTTTATTTCTTTTTGTTGTCTGATTGCTGAAGCTAACTATTCTAGTACTATGTTAAATAGTATTTGTGAGAGTGGACATTCCTCTGAGAGGAAAAGCTCTCATTTATTCCCTATTGAGGATGATATATAGCTATGGGTCTTTCCTATATGGCCTTTATGATATTGAGGTATGTTTCCTCTATCCCCACTTTGTTGCAGGTTTTACCAAGAATTGATGCTGTACTTCATCAAATGCTTATTCTCCATCTATTGAGAAGATCATATGTTTCTTATCCTTTCTTTTATTAATGTTATGTATCAGGTTGATTGACTTGCAAATATTGAACCATGCTATGGCCCACACAATTAATTTATTGTGGTGAATTATTCTTTTAATGTGTTGGATTCAATTTGCTAGTATCTTGTTGTGAATTTTTGTATCCATGTTCAACAAGGATATTGGCCTATAATTCTTCTTTTTAGTGAGGTCTTTATCTGGTTTTGGAATCATGGTAATGCTGGCCTTGTAGAATTAGTTTGGAAGTTTTCCTTCCATTTCTATTTTCTTGAACAGTTTGAGATGAAAAGGTATTAACTCTTCTTTAATGTTTGGTATAATTCCCCTTAGTAGCTATCTGGCCCTGGGCTTTTGTTTGTTGTGAGATTTTTTTAACTTTTTATTGCTTTTTGATTAAAAAAATATGTATTTATATCTTTGTTCAATAGAGAGACAGAGACAGAGAGAAGGGAGAGAGGCAGGAGGAGAGGGAGAAAAATCCTCAAGCAGATGCCCAGCTGAGCATGGAACCTCCACAGGGCTCAATCCCAGGACCCTGAGGTCATGACCTGAGCTGAAATCAACAGTTGGAAGTTCAACTAACTGAGCCACCCAGGCACCTCTGTTGGAATATTTTTTATTACTCATTCAATTTCTTTACTGCTTATTAGCCTGTCACATTTTTTATTTCTTCCAGTTTCAGTTTTGCTAGTTTATATGTTTCTAGGAATTTATCCATTTCTTCCGGATTGCTAAATTTGTTGGCATAGAATTTTTCAGAATGTTCTCTTAAAATCTTTGAATTTCTGTGTTTTGGTTGTGATTTTTCCTCTCTCAGTTGTGATTATACTTATTTGAGTCTTTTCTGTTTTCTTTTTGATAAGTCTGGCTAAGGGTTTATCTGTTTTATTAATTCTTTTGAAGAACCAGTTCCCGGTTTTGTTGATTGGTTCTATAGCTTTCTTAAGTTTCTATGTCATTTATTTCTTCTCTAATCATTATTGTTTCCCTTCTTCTGCTGGCTTTAGGCTTCATTTGCTGTTCTTATTTAGATTCTTTAGATGTAAACCTAGGTTGTATATTTCAGATTTTTCTTACTTCTTGAGGTAGGCCTGTATTTGTATATACTTCCCTCCTATGAATGCTTTTGCTGCATCCCAAAAACTTTTGACTAACATGTTTTTATTTTCATTTGTTTCCATGTATTTTAAAATTTCTTCTCTAATTTCCTGGTTAACTCATTCATTCTTTAGTAGGATGTTCTTTGACGTTCACGTATTTGTGGCCTTTCTGATTTTTTTTCTTGTGGTTCACTTCTAGTTTGATAGTGTTGTGGTTGGAAATATTCATGGTATGATCCCAATCTTTTTGTTCTTGTTGATGGGTGAAATTTGACCCGGTATGTGATCTGTTCTGGAGAATGTTTCATGTGCACGCAAAAAGAATGTATATTCTGCTACTTTAAGGTGAAATGTTCTAAACATTTCTGTTAAGTCTATCTGGTCCAGTGTGTCATTCAAAGTCCTTGTTTCATTTTCTGCTTAGATTATCTGTCCATTGCAGCAAGTAGGATGTTAAAGTTCCCTACTAGTATTGTAGTATTATCAATGAGTTCCTTTATGTTTGTTATTAATGGCTTTATATATTTGAGTGCTCCCACATTGTGGGCATAAATATTTATAATTGTTAGATCTTCTTCTTGAATAGACCCCTTTATTATGATACAGTGCCCTTCTTCATCTCTTGTTCACTCTTTGGTTTAAAAATCTAATTTGTCAGATAAAATTGTAGCTATTCCAGCTTCCTTTTGATGTCCATTAGCATCATAAATTGTTTTCCATTCTCTCACTTTCAATCTGGAGGTGTCTTTAGGTCTTAAATGAGTTTCCTATAGGAAACATATAGGGTTTTTTTGTTTGTTTGTTTGTTTTGCAATTATGTGAGTAGCTTTATTTTTTTTTAATAATAAATTTATTTTTTATTGGTGTTCAATTTGCTAACATACAGAATAACACCTAGTGCTCATCCCAAGTGCCCACCTCAGTGCCTGCCACCCAGTCACCCCCACCCCCTGCCCTCCTCCTCTTCCACCACCCTAGTTCGTTTCCCAGAGTTAGGAGTCTTCCATGTTCTGTCTCCCTTTCTGATATTTCCCACTTATTTTTTCTCCTTTCCCCTTTATTCCCTTTCACTATTATTTATATTCCCCAAATAAATAGGTTTTTTTTAAAAAAATAGGTTTTTTAAAAATCCATTCTGATACCCTGTGTCCTTTAATTAGAGCATTTAATCCATTTACATACTGAATTATAATTGATAAATATGAATTTAGTGCTATTGTATTATCTGCTAAGTCATTGTTTCTGGTGACTTTCTGTGTTCTTCTCTAGCCTTTGTAACTTTTGTTTTTTTTTTCCCACTCAAAGAGTCCCCTTTAATAGCCCTTGTACTGCTGGCTTAGTCACACAAACTTTTTTAGTTTTTGTTTGTCTGGGAAACTCTTTATCTCTCCTCCTATTCTGAATGACAGTCCTGCTGGATAGAGTATTCTTGACTGCAAATTTTTCCTGTTCAGTGCATTGAATATATCATGCCACTCTCTTATGGCCTGCCGAGTTCTGTGGTGGGGTCTGCTGTTAACTTTGTCTTCCCTTATAAGTTAGGGATTTATTTTTCCTTACTGATTTTAGGATTTTTTCCTTATCTTTGTATTTTGCAAATTTTGCTATGGTATGTCATAGTGTCAGTCTGCTTTTGTTGATTTTGATGGGAGTTCTCTGTGCTTCCTGGGTTTAGATGTCTATTTCCTTCCCCAGATTAGGGAGGTTTTTGGCTATTATTTGCTGAAATAAACCTTCTGCCTCCTTTTCCCTCTCTTCTTCTTCTGGGACTTCTATGATATGAATGCTATGCTTTATAAAATCACTGAGTTCCCTAAGTCTACCTACATTTGTAATCTAATGTTTCTTTCCCTCTTCCTTTAAGCTTCATTATTTTCCATAATCTTATCTTCTATATCACTTATTTGTTCTTCTTCCATCCTCTTGGTCATACAATCAGTAAGTTTTACATCTCAATTATTGCATTCTTTATTTTGTCCTGACTAGTTTTTAGGTCTTTTATGTTTGTAAGGGACTCCGTGGTGTTTTCTATGCTTTTCTCAAGCACCTGCTATCCTTATGATTGTTGTCTTAGAATATGGATCAGGCACATTACTTATATCTGTTTTGATTGGATTGCTGTTTGTGACTTTTTCTTGTTCTTTCTTTGGGATAAATTCCTCTGTCTTTCCATTTTGTCTAGATATCTGGTTTCTTCTCTGCATTAGGAAAGCCTGTTATGTTTCCTGTTATCTTCCTCCTGGATTGTTCCTCTGTCATTATATATTTTCTTTCTTTATCTCTTGCTATAGTCTTTATTTCAAAGTCTATTTTGGGGACACCTGGGTGGCTCAGAGGTTTAGTGCCACCTTCAGCCCAGGGCATGATCCTGGAGACCCGGGATCGAGTCCCACGTTGGGCTCCTTGCATGGAGCCTGCTTCTCCCTCTGCCTGTATCTCTGCCTCTCTCTCTCTCTCTGTGTCTGTCATGAATAAATAAATAAATAATATTTTTTAAAAAAGTCTATTTTGTCTGACATAAGTATTGTTACCTAAGTTTCTTTTGATATTCACTTGCATAGTAAATGTTTTTTCATCCCTTCTTTTTCAATCTGCAAGTTTTTAGGTCTGAAGTTAGTCTTGTAAGCAGCATATAGATAAGTCTTGCTTTTTCATCCATTCAGTCACCCTATGTATTTTGATTAAGCATATAGTACATTTACATTTAAGGTAATTATTGATAAATATATAGTTATTGTCTTTTGTTACTTGTTTTATGGTTGTGTTTGTAGCTCTTTGTTCTCTTGCCCTCTTCCCTTGTGGCTTGAGCATTTTCTTTAGTGTTATGCTGATCTTTCCCTTTAATTTATGTGTATCTGTTATAAGTTATTTTTTTTGTGGCTACCATTTGGTTCAAATAACATCTAATGCACACAGAGCAGTCTATATTAATTGATGGTCACCTAAGTTTGAACCCATTCTAAAAACACTAAATTATTACCCCCTTCTGTTATGTATACTTTACATCCTTTTATTTTGTAAACCCCTTGGCTTATTTTTATACATATAACTGAATTTATTTCTTTTGTGCTTTAGCCTCCATACCGGTTTTATAAGTGATTAATCTACTACTTAGTATATGTTTGCATTTACCTGTGGAACTTTTTCTTTTTATAATTTTCTTATTCCTATTTATGGTCTTTCTTTCCACTCAGAGAATTCCCTTTGTTGTTTCTTATAAGGCTATTTCAGTGGTGATTAATTCCTTTAACTTTTTTGTCTGGTTAACTCTTTTTTTTTTTTTTTTGAGAGAGAGAGAGAGGGAGGGGCTAAAAAAGAGGGAGAGAGAGAATCTTAAGCAAGCTCCACACCCAGCATGGAGCCTGACATGGGGCTTGATCTCACAACCCTGAGATCATGACCTGAGCCAGAATCAAGAGTCAGACACTTAACTGACTGAGTCACCAGACACCACTGGTTAACTCTTTTATTTATTTAATTATTTAAATATTTTATTTATTTGACAGCGAGAGAGAGAACGAGAGCAGAAGAAAGGGTAGTGGGAGGCAGAGGAAGAAGGAGAAGTAGGATCCCCACTGAGCAAGGAGCCCAACATGGGGCTCAATCCCAAAACTCTGGGACAATGACCTGAGCTGAATGCAGATGCTTAACCAACTGAGCCACTCAGGTGCTCCGTCCCCTCAGGTTAACTCTTTATCTTTCCCTGTATTCTGAGTGATAATTGTTCCAGGTAGAGTATTCTTGGTTGCCAAAGGTTTTTCCTTTTGGTACTTTGAATATTTCATGCCACTCTCTTCCAGTCTGCAATGCTTCCACTGAAAAATCCACTGGTAACATGTGGTTTCCTTTGTGTAGAACTATTCTCTTTTCTCTTGCTGCTTTTAAAATTCTCTCTTTACCACTACTTTTTATTATTATGTTTCTTGTGTTGATTTTGCTGGAGGCTCTCTCGGCTTCCTGGATCTAGTTACCTGTATCCTACCTCCAATTAGATCAGTTTTTAGCTATTTTTTTAATAGCTAAAACTCACTCTTTGTTCTCCTTCTGGGATCCCTATAATGCAAATGTTATTGAGCTTGATGATATTGCTGAATTCCTTTAACCTATTTGATTTTTTAAATTATTCTTTTTTCTTTTTCCTACTCCATTCGGTCACTTTCCATTACTCTGTCTTCCAAGTCATTTTCTGTCTCCTCTAATCTGCTGTTGATACCCTCTATTGAATTTTTTAAGTTCAGTTGTGGTTTCTTCATCTTTGACTGGTTTTATATTTTCTATCTCTGTGTTGATTTTACTGAGATTATCCACTCTGCACAAATCCAGTGAGTATCTTTATGACCCTTTCTTTGAATTCTTTATGAGGCATATTGTTTATCTCCACTTAACTTAGTTCTCTTTTAAAAGAAGATTTATTTATTTATTTAAGAGAAAAAGGGTGTGTTCACGAGAAAGAGAGAGAAAGAGAGAGAGAGAGAGAGAGAGAGAGTGAGTGCACAGAGGGAGAGGGAGAAGCAGACTCCTCACTGAGCAGAAAACCCAATGCAGGGCTTGATTTCAGAACTCTGAGATCATGGCCCAAGCTGAAAGCAGACACCCAACTGACTGAGCCACCCAGATGCCCCTTACTTAGTTCTTTTGCTATTGTTTTGTCCTGTTCTTTGATTAGGGACATATTCCTGTCTTTTAATTTTGTAGGGTACTGTCCTTGTCTTGTCTCCTGAGAGGATTTTGTTTGTTTGCACAGCCAGAAGTCAGACCAATGCCTGCTGGGCTGCAGATACACCAACTCTTCACTGCTGGCCATAAGATTCAGCTCCTGAGAGTGTCGGTACAGAGGTGTGTGTTGCTATCTTCTCTTCTTTCCAGAGCAGAAGTCACTTTGGAGCATCATCTGTCCCTACCAGGGATGCTTGCAGGGTGTGTCAGATAAGGAAGGACATGCTTGGGGGGATACCTGCTGAGTGAGGTGGGTGAATGGGATGGATCCACAGGACAATGTGCATGTGGGGCATGAAATGCTAGCTAGTTAGAAATGAACTGTTCACAATGATTCCCTCAAGTGTTCAGCTAGCTAGGCTGGAAGTGAGGAGTAGAAATGATTCTTGCCAGTTTTTTTTTCTTGGACAAGTGTAAAGATCCCTCCACCTCCAGCACATGTTCTGAGATTAATTAATAAATTTCCTTTATGTATACCTCTGACACTTTTCAAACTGCTGCTTCTATGCTTATCTTGATGAAGTTAGTTATTACATTGGTTCTTTAAGGGCAGGGAATCATTTACCTCTTGCCCTCTGCTTCTCCCAGAGTTAAGCCTACTGATTTTTAAAGCACTTGGGATTAGGTCTCACTGATTGTAAACACTCTGGAAGTTAACTCCCACCACTTTTTAAAGTCAAATGTTAGGGGCACCTGGGTGGCTAAGCGGTTGAGTGTCTTCCTTTGGATCAGGTCATGATCCCAGAGTTCTGGGATGGAGTCCTGCATTGGACTCCCCACAGGGAGCCTGCTTCTCCCTCTGCCTGTGTCTCTGCCTCTCTCAGTGTCTCTCATGAATAAATAAACAAAAATTTAAAAAAATAAAGTCAATGTTAGGGGAACTCATCCTCTCAGTGCAGGTCCTCTCTGCCTGAGATGACTAGTGTGAGTCTGATCCTTTTTCCTTCTCCATGCTTATGGTATCCTGCCTGCTTTCGGTTAGTTTCGCTGGTTATTTAGTTCTCAACCATGTCTCTGCCCCTCTTATACTTTTCAGCGTGGCCTTCTTCCTACAATTAACTGTGGGATGCCTATTTTGCCAGTATTTGGGTTGTTTTCAGAGTTAGTTACACTGATGTAGCTATTATCTCAGTATATTTGTGGGATGAGGTGAACTCAAGATCCTCCTACCTTGTCATCTTTCCAGATGTCTTTAATTAGATATGGTTTTAAATTTATCCTTAACTCCATATTTTGATTGGATCCTTAGTGTGATGAAATGAATCATTAGGAGCCAGAGCTGTGTTCAAGTTTTTGTCCTGACACAAACTGTACAGTCTTAGTAGACAGCTAATCTCCACAAGATGGGAATTTTAAAAAATTGGGATAAAATCAATACTTAGTTGAATGATTATTGTGTGGACTAGAAATAATATATGTAAATTGCTTTGCACAATTCCTAATGTTTTTGTAAATTCATATCAAACCAGAACAAGTAATTGAAAAAAAAAAACAAGAACAAGTAATTGAAAAAAAACATTTTCTACATACAACAGCAAACAAATCTTTCCACAAAACTCATATTCAATTATATTTGAGAGTATTAGATCTATAATAAACGTATAATAAAAAATTTAGAGTGGCTGCACATTTCACATACCCACCAGTGTAAGAGGGTTCCCTTTTCTCCGCATCCTCTCCAACATTTGTGGTTTCCTGCCTTGTTAATTTTCCCCATTCTCACTGGTGTGAGGTGGGATCTCATTGTGGTTTTGATTTGTATTTCCCTGATGGCAAGTGATGCAGAGCATTTTCTCATGTGCATGTTGGCCATGTCTATGTCTTCCTCTGTGAGATTTCTGTTCATGTCTTTTGCCCATTTCATGATGGGATTGTTTGTTTCTTTGGTGTTGAGTTTAATAAGTTCTTTCTAGATCTTGGAAACTAGCCCTTTATCTTATTTGTCATTTGCAAATGTCTTCTCCCATTCTGTAGGTTGTCTTTTAGTTTTGTTGACTGTACCCTTTGCTGTGCAAAAGCTTCTTATCTTGATGAAGTCCCAATAGTTCATTTTTGCTTTTGGTTCTTTTGTCTTTGTGGCTGTATCTTGCAAGAAGTTACTGCGGCCGAGTTCAAAAAGGGTGTTGCCTGTGTTCTCCTCTAGGATTTTGATGGAATCTTGTCTCACATTTAGATCTTTCATCCATTTTGAGTTTATCTTTGTGTATGGTGAAAGAGAGTGGTCTAGTTTCATTCTTCTGCATGTGGATGTCCAATTTTCCCAGCACCATTTATTGAAGAGTCTTTCTTCCAATGGATAGTCTTTCCTCCTTTATCAAATATTAGTTGACCATAAAGTTCAGGGTCCACTTCTGGGTTCTCTATTCTGTTCCATTGATCTATGTGTCTGTTTTTGTGCCAGTACCACACTGTCTTGATGACCACAGCTTTGTAGTACACCCTGAAATCTGGCATTGTGATGCCCCCAGAAATGGTTTTCTTTTTTAAAATTCCCCGGGGCTATTCGGGGTCTTTTCTGATTCCACACAAATCTTAAAATAATTTGTTCTAACTCTCTGAAGAAAGTCCATGGTATTTTGATAGGGATTGCATTAAACATGTAAATTGCCCTGGGTAACACTGACATTTTCACAGTATTAATTCTGCCAATCCATGAGCATGGAATAGTTTTCCATCTCTTTGTGTCTTCCTCAATTTCTTTCAGAAGTGTTCTGTAGTTTTTAGGGTATAGATCCTTTACCGCTTTGGTGAGGTTTATTCCTAGGTATCTTATGCTTTTGGGTGCAATTGTAAATGGGATTGACTCCCTAATTTCTCGTTCTTCAGTCGCATTGTTAATGTGTAGAAATGCCACTGACTTGTGGGCATTGATTTTGTATCCTGCCATGCTGCCAAATTGCTGTATGAGTTCTAGCAATCTTGGGGTGGAGGCTTTTTGGTTTTTTATGTAGAGTATCATGTCATTGGCGAAGAGGGAGAGTTTGACTTCTTCTTTGCCAATTTGAGATTCCTCAAAGAGTTAAAAATAGACCTGCCCTATGACCCAGCAATTGCACTGCTGAGGATTTACCCCAAAGATACAAATGCAGTGAAACTCCGGGACACCTGCACCCCGATGTTTCTAGCAGCAATGTTCACAATAGCCAAACTGTGGACGGAGCCTCAGTGTCCATCGAAAGATGAATGGATAAAGAAGATGTAGTTTATGTATACAATGGAATATTACTCAGCCATTAGAAACGACAAATACCCACCATTTGCTTCAACGTGGATGGAACTGGAGGGTATTATGCTGAGTGAAATGAGTCAATCGGAGAAGGACAAACATTATATGTGCTCATTCATTTGGGGAATATAAATAATAGTGAAAGGGAATAGAAGGGAAAGGAGAAGAAATGGGTAGGAAATATCAGAAAGGGAGACAGAGCATAAAGACTCCTAATTCTGGGAAATGAACTAGGGGTGGTGGAAGGGGAGGAGGGCGGGGGGGTGGGGGTGAATGGGTGACGGGCACCGAGGTGGGCACTTGACGGGATGAGCACTGGGTGTTATTCTGTATGTTGGCAAATTGGACACCAATAAAAAATAAATGTGTTATTATTAAAAAAATTTAAAGCTTACTTCAAACTATGCTTTTTAGAAATCTATTCAACCCCTAATCTTTTACATGTTGGTTTATGATCTCTTACATTTAGGGTAAAATCTATTACTTATGTAATTATAGTATAATTTTAAAAAGAGGTAGCAAATCTTATAAGTTAATAGCTATGCCAAAATCTTAGCATATTTATCATATATTGGAATATTGTTATTGTAGCTTACAGAAAGGCTTTATATTTCCCATAAGTAACAACTGATTTCTGATAGAATCTATAATTGTTTATATGTTTAATGAATTTAAGTGTGATAACTATAAAACCTTGCTTATTAAAAAAAAACACTTTGTCTTTCTTCTGTCAAATATTTCCTTTTATATATCTTTAGCTTTAATTTCTCACTACACTCTGCCTATCTGCACTCCCCCCCCTCCCAACCATTCCAGCTACACTAAGGCCCAATTCGATGTTCTTATTCATCTTTCTAATTCTTCTTTAAGATGCTGGGCATAATTCCTTCTTAAAGAAAACCCAAAGGCCCTGCTCTTCAAGAAGTTCTGACTAAATCTATCCCTTTTTAAATCTGTCAGTATGAAATTTGATCTACACTGTGCATTCTGTATAATTTTATATTCCGGCAATTATTTATTTCTGAGAACCACCATATCTTACTGCTTCCTCTCCCTACTTCAATCTATCAACTCATCTCTTCTGCATGAAACTTGATTTCTGTCTCTATCTAAGGATAATTTCATGTGCTTCTTGATTTTGAGTTAATTTTAAAACATATCTGCAAATGCTTTGACATTCTTCCTACAAAAGAGTCTGATTTCCCTCTCCTTGAACTTGGGAAGTCTTTGTGACTCACTTCTTATGTGTTGGATGAGAAGCAGAATGACTTCTAAAGCTGGGTTAGAAAAGGTAATTCAGCTTCTGCCATTTCCCTTTCTTGAGACACAGGTCTTGGGAGTTCTGAATTGACATATGAAAAGTCTGGCTACCCTAAAGTTTCTGGCTAGACAGACTATAGAGAGAGGCCATAGAGATGGAGATGTCCGAGGTACTCCAGCTGTCACAGCCTCCATCAGTTTGAGTCTTTTGTGTAAACAACCAGGCATGTAAGTAAACAAAAAACTTCAGATGATTCCAGCGTATAGCTTTGGAGCTCTCCTAAATGACTCAGTGGGGTTGAAGTTAGGTATTTCTACTGAGTTCTGCCAAAATTACCGATTTGTGAGCAAATTAATAGACCTCATTAATTCCAACTGCTTCTTACTTCTCAGCTCAGAAACTGCACTGGCTTAACTTCCCAATACCATATTGTGAATATGCCTTCATAGAGAATGCCTGGGCAAATGTGATGCTCCCATGTGCCTCTTTTTTCTCACAAATCACAACCCTGCACTATTTTGGAGTTGTGTACAGCAGGAGGGTGAGTTCACTATCTATTACATCACTATGGCAAGAAGTGGGTCTTTTATTAAAACAAATTCATAAAATATTCATTTACTTTATTGAAGATAAAATTCAAAGGCGGGGGCACCTGGGTGGCTCATTTGTTGAGCATCTGCCTTTGGTTCAGGTCATGATCCTGGGATCCTGGGATCCATTCCCACATCGGGCTTCCCCCAGGGAACCTACTTTTCCCTCTGCCTATATATCTGTCTCTCTCTGTGTCTCTCATGGATAAGTAAATAAAATCTTTAAAAAATCAAAGACAGAAAACCCCTGCTGGGGGAAAAACAGTTACACCATAGGGTTTTAATTATTACAGGAGACTGTAAGAAATAGTTTTTGGTAATTTTAATCACATTAAAAACATTTTTCATCTTGTTTCACTCCTCAAAAGTTGCAATAGGTAATGTGGAAGTTGAATTTTCCCTTTAAGAGGTGAAAAACTATATTTTAAGAGTTTACTAACATATGAGGGTCACATTGACATTTTTTTGTGAGCTGCTTAACATTTTATTATCTTTTCATGTAAAATTTTAATACAGTTTTTTAATCTCTGTAGCTAAAGAATGATGAAATGAGAAAATCATAGATACGATATCACTTTTCTACAAGATATTTAAAAACAGGGATCCCTGGGTGGCGCAGCGGTTTGGCGCCTGCCTTTGGCCCGGGGCGCGATCCTGGAGACCCAGGATCGAATCCCATGTCAGGCTCCCGGTGCATGGAGCCTGCTTCTCCCTCTGCCTGTGTCTCTGCCTCTCTCTCTCTCTCTCTCTCTGTATGACTATCATAAATAAAATAAAATTTTAAAAAAAAAAGATATTTAAAAACATTTTGTTTTGAAACTTTTCCATTTTATATACAACTCAAAGTTATTCCTTAGCTTTCTTTGGAATGGCTCTCTGAAAGTAATTGCTACTAAACTAATTTTGCTTTCTGGAAGTGTTTTGCTGGTACAATTGTAACCTATTAGTTATATGCTAAACAACCAAGGTAGCACACAGCTATTCTAAATTCAGTACAGTAATTATATTAGTTAGAATTTGTAGCTCAGAAAAGATGGGCTGTCAATTGAAAATTTAGTAATTACTAAAATCTGAGTCAAAACTAACTTTTTTATCCAAGATATACATCAAATTTCCAGATTGATAAGACCAGGCAAAGAGTTTAAAATGGTTTTTGGTTTATCAGCACGAAACACAACCTGAGGAAAGTATCTTTTACTAATTATTACTAGCATACCAATGCATTATGAAAAATAGTACTAAATGCTCTAAAAAATTAAAGAAAAAGCAAAATGAAATATGAAATAAAACAATCAAGAGAGATAGCCAATCACATAAAAAAGAAAATCAATGCTTTTTCTTTTTAAAAAGACTTTATTTATTTATTCATGAGAGACAGAGAGAGAGAGAGAGAGAGAGAGGCAGAGACACAGGCAGAGAGAGAAGCAGGCTCCATGCAGGGAACCCGATATGAGACCGGATCCCGGGTCTCCAGGATCATGCTCTGGGCTGAAGGTGGCGCTAAACCACTGAGCCACCTGGGCTGCCTATTTTTTCATAAAAATGTAATAGAAAATGCAAAGAATGGAATATGGGGGGCCTATGTAATGAGTGTCCTATTTCGGCTTAAATATTAGAGAAGAGCTACCCCTATGATATGTCGTTTGATGACGCAATTGTTTCTAGGGTGCTAGTTAGTAGGTACATCTTACCTCTGTGCCTGAAATCCTCTCCACTGAAAGGGCCTGAAATTCTAATCATTAAACATCTGTTTCTAGGAAAAAGGTACATTCTGAAAACCCTTCTGCTACAAATCAACTAGATCCTCAATAAAACATAATTTTCTAATGCATTGCTTGATTCAAGGGAGTTAATGAAAATCTCAAAGAATCAGTTCCTAAATAAATAAATATTTAAATAAATATATTATCTTAGGCTGAAGTAGGAGCAGTGAGCAATAATTGGAGAACAAACTGGAAAAAAATAAGTTGCCTCAAAAGAAAATGCTATTATTAGAGAAGTAATAGGAGGTTAAATTGTCTGTCAATTGTAAGATAGAAAATCTTATATTCACTCATTACAATCTAACATGAACTCAAGTGATTCCATATTGACAGCAAACCTTGGTTCTTAGTAGAAACTGATGTAAATCCTCTCTGAGAGATAACAACTTCTATTTAGACAGTGGGAATTTGGTAGATAACATGCAAGTAAATTTAGCTCACAATCAAGACCAACAAAAACACTAAAAAAGGAAGACTTAATGACTGAAATTTAGCAAAAACCATAAAGATTTCCCCCAAAGATGTGGGATACTGAAATTATCAAGCAGAATACACCGTAAGTATAATGAAGTATTTAAATATGCATTTAAAGTTTTTTTTTTAATTTTTTCATTTATTTATGATAGAGAGAGAGAGAGAGAGGCAGAGACATAGGCAGAGGGAGAAGCAGGCTCCATGCACCGGGAGCCCGACATGGGATTCGATCCCAGGTCTCCAGGATTGCACCCTGGGCCAAAGGCAGGCACTAAACCGCTGCGCCACCCAGGGATCCCCTTTAAATATGCATTTAAAAGAGTAAAAAACACAAAAGCAAAGAGAGATTTGAAAAATGACCAGGAAGATTTGAATAAGAAATCAAATATAAATTTTAGGTATATTGTATGCATGAAGCTGTATTGCATGTTAACTAACTGGAATTTAAATAAAAACCTTTAAAAATAAAATAAATGAGAAAAAAATAATACAGTTGTTAAAATTTTTAAAATTCAGGGTATAGATGAAACAGCAGATCAGACACAATTGAAGGGATAATTAGTGAGTGAACTGAAATAAATTATCCAGAATATAATACAGAGAAACACACAGAGATGCTAATATAAAAGAAAATTTTAGAAATATGGAGGACAGAATAAGGTGCAACAAGTTGAAGGAATGCCAAAAAATGAGAAAAGAGAAAATGGAAGAAAGACAATATACTTGACTCCTGAGAAAACATGGGGGCTAAGAGTGCCAACCCCTGTGGAGTCAAAATCCTACATGTAACTTTTGATTTCCCCAAAAATTTACCTGCTAGATAGCCTACTGTTGACTAGAAGCCTTACTGATAACATACTCAATTAGCACATATTTTATATGTTATATGCATTGTATATTGTAGTGTTGTAACAATAGCTTACTGCTAGAGAAATCATTGTTAAAATTACAGGAGAAATACATTTACCGTATTCTACTATATTTATTTAAAAATCCAGATACAAATAGATCTGTGCAGCTCAAACTCATGTTGTTACAAGTGTATATGCAGAGATGATGGCTGAAAATGATTTCATGAAATATGTGCACTCACATAAAAAGGAAACATTGGTGCCAAGAAATGTTTGACCAGTTATGCTGACATCCCAGCTAAGGGATGAAAGCAATAATTCTCCATTGAACTCTACATAATTATATATACAATACAGATGAAATCCCTTTGCTATTCACTTGGTTAAGACCAAAGAGCTTCCTAAGTAGTCAAATGACCTTCTCTAGTACCATGACAAGAGATTGAGTTTGAGGAGGCCACCTCTTCTCACAAGTGGGATATGCCATGGGACTCCAGTTTGGATCCATCTTATAGCAAGGCTGCCTCGGTGGCCATATAGAATTTGTAGAGTGCTGCTTTCATAACCAAGGAAACTGGCTGTGAGGGGAGGGGGTCATGGGTCTAGGGCCTGTGAGAGCCTCTATTTTAAGGAGAGACCAGCATGTGGCCAGCAGTTGCCATTTTAATGATATATGAGATGTAGCTGAGGAAGATAATCTCTTGCACCAGAATCCCATGGGCAACTTAAGGCCATTATGAAGGGCCAGAGTGTCTAGGAGGCATGAAAGGAAGTTTCTAAAGCTTTTACAAAGAAGAAGTCTTATGTATTGCAATTTGAACAAATTCTGGAGTCTTTTGTGGAAGGGGTCTCATTCCAGATGAGTAAATTTGCAGCTTAAATAAATGTTCATAAATAAAGAATGTGTTGCCTTCAAAACCCAAAAAGACCTAAAACATGTTGATCTTGTGTACTATTATGGTTACTAAGAAGGTAAATAGCTGTTAATTGACAGTGCCTGGGATGGAGCTTCTCTCAGTTTACTAATTACTTTTTGGAAACTTAAGTGAAATGGCAAGACCTTGCACTATGTGTGGGACAATGGTCCGTCCCCTTTTTCTGAGCTATTTTGTAAGCATTTGTATATCTTAATGAGTGTGTCAAATATATATCTTTGGAGGGGGATGGAATTAGTGTGATTTCATATCTGTGTTTCAAGAGAAAGTTACATGCCATTAAGATCTTACCTACAAAGAATGTGTATAATGGTAAGGTTATTGGAAATTTGAGTAAAAGTGTATATACGTTTCTAGGCTACCATAACAGAATATCACAGACTGGCTGACTTAAACAATAGGAATGTATTTTCTCACATTTCTGAAGGCTAAAATTCCAAAGTTAAGGTGTCAGCAGTTTTGGTTTCTTCAAGGGTTCTCTCCTTGGCTTGCAGATAGCTGCCTCTTTGCTGTGTCCTCACATTGTCAATCCTCTGTATATTGTCTGTGCCCTAATCTCTTCTTGTAAGAACACTCTGGTTGTATTGGGTTAGGGACACCTACATGACTCTTTTTTCCCCCCTTAATTACCTCTTTATAGGCCTTATCTCCAAATTATAGTCGAATGCTAAGTAGCGAGGTATAAGGCCTCAATAGATGAATTTTGGAGGGACATAGTTCAGTCCATAAAAGGCATATTGCATTCCTTTGAAGGTGAAAGCAAACAGTAGCTGTTTAAACAGACACTAATAGAACTGGAGGGTATTATGCTGAGTGAAGTAAGTCAATCGGAGAAGGACAAACATTATATGGTTTCATTCATTCGGGGAATATAAAAAATAGTGAAAGCGATTAAAGAGGAAAGGAGAGAAAATGAGTGGGAACTATCAGAGAGGGTGACAAACCCTTGAACAAGGGGTAATGGAATGGGAGGGGGGAGGGGGAGGGGGTTACTGGGTGACGGGCACTGAGGGGGGCACTTGACGGGATGAGCACTGGGTGTTATACTATATGTTGACAAATCAAACTCCAATAAAAAAATATACCAAAAAACAAGAAACAGACACTGAACAGAACATATTAGCCAAATCTATGAGAGCAAAATATGTGCCAATGGCTGATTAGATGGAATCAATAACTTCAATTATATTGGTTATAAGGGCATTAATGGGTGGGACCACATCACTGAAGTTGTGCTAAAACATTGTGAAGCACCATTCATTGTTTCCAAGTTCAAGAAAAGGCCAAATAAGGCTGTTAAATGGAGAATCAGTGGAGATAATTACGTCTTCTCCAAAGAAGTCTTATATAATAGGTTTTAACTCTTGAAGGTTCTGTTTAATTTAATTAGGCATTACTAACTATTTTAACTAGGGAGGGATGGTTCATGGGGTCCCATTTTTGTCAACCTCATTTGTAAGGGTCAAAGATTGAATTTAATTTCAATTTATTATTCATTATTCATTTTTAATTTATTAATCTACTATAGGATATTTTAAGGCAATGTGTACTATATGCCTGGGAAATTTAGACTAGGCAATAGTTTTAATGATTAAAATGGGCATTTTTTTGGTCTTCTCAGTAACTCTCTTAAGATTATAAGGGATACCTTGTTTAAATTTAGTGGAAACACCAGATATAAATGTAATTTGGGTCACAGCATTAATTAAAACCATGAAGGTTTGCCAATTGGTAAATGTTAACAGAAATTGAAGTTAATTTAGAACCCATGTTGTATTATCTTTTCATTGTATAAATTCTTTTAGTCAATTCTTTTAGCCTTTGGGTCAAATTGTGCATGTGTTTCAGTTTTTCTGTTGTCATCTACCTCCTTTCCCAGTACCCAGGTTTCCTTACTTCTTTTTCTTTCTTTTTTCCTTTCTTTTATTCCTTCCAACTTCCCTCCTTTCCTCCATTCTTTATTCCTTTTTTTCTTTTCTTCTTTCTTATTTTTTGGCTAATGGCTTATTTTGGGCTTGGGGACTCTTATTTTCCTCACACACATTTATACCATCAGTGTTAGGGACATCTCTTATGGCAAATGGTTGAATTAGTCCTTGGCTATGCACTAGGTGACAGGCATAAGCATTTTCCATATAACTCTGAGGGTCTGGATCTTTTTGGGTAACAGAGGCATAAGCAGTAGCAGCAGAAAAGGTGTTTTTGTAGGATCATGGCGACCCATCTGCTTTTAGGCATGTGATCTCAGCATGCTACATAGTAACTGCTCTTCCATATGAGCAACTATGCAATGGGCCAGTATATTGTACAAGGCATCAGCATTTTCCCTGAGTACTTCACAGATTGGAGCTAACCCCTGGTTGAGGCATTCAATCAATGGTCCCAGAGTAAGTCATTCCCCTGAGTCTTATATCAGACATGGCTTATGCTGGAATCAAGACACAGTTCAATCTGAAATACACAGATAGGAGTGGGTCAAAATACAGGAACCAGAGCCATTTTAATGAGGGCCCCAGGACATATACCTAAGCCTAAATGCCAATTATAACTTCTGATTAAGTTAGTTAAATCTATAACAGAGGCTTGGGTGCACTTAAGTAAATGTAGGACATATTTGGTCATATGGCTTAAGGCAAAAGCTCATGTGTAGTCAGAAGATTTAATTAACAAGCCAGAGTAAGAAAAGAGAGACCCCCAATGGTGTTTACTTGTAGTATAGACATCCTGCTCACAGTGCCAATTGTTGTAGCCACCCCATTGTAAAAATTCCAAGTCAATGTCCTTTCTTGTCTTTTTGTAGCCATTTTCATGTCTAGATCACACCTTATATAGTGCTCACAGCTCATTATGTGAGTAATAGATCTTTTTCCTTTTTGTGTATGTGTATAAGTGGTGTGTGTGCTCATTGCACTTGGCATCTGAACCAAAGTTTTGGTAGGATCTATCCTTTTTCTGCAGAAGGCTACAACAGTTGCTCTAGGGTAGGTTTTGAGAATGTGCATTTTAAATAAGTCCCCAGGTAAATTCACTGGTGGTGGTCCATAGTTCATACTTAAGGTAGCAAGATTCTAGAGTCTGTTTATTGTTTGAGGTCATAAAATACTGAATAACTTTAGCTTTTTAAGGTATATATGCATCATATAATTAGGGTTGAGGGATCCCTGGGTGGCGCAGCGGTTTGGCGCCTGCCTTTGGCCCAGGGCGCGATCCTGGAGACCTGGGATCGAATCCCACGTCGGGCTCCCGGTGCATGGAGCCTGCTTCTCCCTCTGCCTGTGTCTCTGCCTCTCTCTCTCTCTCTCTCTCTGTGTGACTATCATAAATAAATAAAAATTAAAAAAAAATTAGGGTTGACTACAAAAGAAATTGTTAAACAGTCAAAATTATTTAATAAAGATAAAATATTGGAGCATATAAAAAGTGAGATAAAAGAAATAAAAGAGTAAGATGTAATAAATATATTCAAATGTAAGTCCAAATATATTAATAATAATAGCAAACGTATATGGACTAAGTTTGCTAGGCAAAAAAGTAGAAGTAGTTTATACATTGTTTTCTTGAAGACCTAGAAATGTAAGGACAAAATTTAAAAGGTTCGAAAAAGATACACCAAACATGCTAATCAAAAACAAACAAAAGCTAAGAAAGCTATATTAATATCAGAAAAATGCATGTGTGATATGAATTCTTTGGCATAGAATTTATATATATACCTGCATATGCATTCTATGATACATATTTATTATGTGTATGTGTGATATAATGATACATAATGATAGAATTTATAAAACTTCTAAACTTATATCCATCAAATAAAATTACCTCAATCATTGTTCATGAGAAGAACTAATAGGAACTCTGATATCTGATATATATCACCAGTGGCAATGTAAATCGGTACAATGCACTTCGGAGAGCCATATGGCTGACAGAATCATATAATATGATTTAATATATTCATGTGTATGAATGAGTCTAATTATATATCCTAAAGAAAATCTTGTATATGTGCAAGAATATTGTTGCATTATTATCATTTGTAATAGCAAAAAGACCCTAGGAACAACTTATGTTCATCAATTATGGCATATTCAAACAATGGAATATCATGTAGCAGTAAAAAAAAGAATGAATTCTATTTACTACACAGTGTATCTTAGAACATATTATTTAATGAAACATATACACATACACAAAAAGGAAACATTCATTGAAGATTACAAGTAGTATAATTCCACTTCAATATATCCCAGAAACAAATAAAAGTAAACATATTGTCTAGGGGCATATATGTATTGAAAACCTATTACTTTTTATTTTATTTTTATTTATTTTTTAAAATTCCTGTATAGTAAACAGTGCCATATATTATATTATAAAATATTATGTATTATATATAATATATATGTATTTATTTGAGAGAGAGAGAGAGCATGAGTGGAGGGAGGTACAGAGGGGGAGGAAGAGAGAGAATCCCCAAGTAGACTGCCTGCTGAGTGCAGAGCCATGCAATGGGGGTTAATCCCAGGACCCTGAGCTAAAATCCAGTTGGTCACCTAACTGACCACACAGGCACCCTCAAACAGTGATATATTAATTCAAGTGTACAATATGGAGACTCAACAATTCTATACATCACCCAGGGTTCATCATGACAAATGTACTCCTTAATTCCTATCACCTACAGGATCCATCCTCACACCTACCTCTCTTCTGATAAACATCAGTTTGTTCTCTACGTTTAACAATCGCTTCTTGCTTTGTCTCTCTCCCTTTTTCCCTTTTGCTCATCTTGTTTGTTTGTTTATTAAATTCCACATATGAGAAAAATCATATGGTATTTATCTTTGACTGACTTATTTTGCTCAGCATTTTACTTTCTCCAATCATGGTGTTGTAAGTAGCAAGATTCACTCTTTTTCATGGCTGAATATTATTCCATTGTGCATACAACTTTTTCTTTATCCGTTCATCTACTGATAGACACGTGGGTTGCTTCCATAATTGGCTATTATAAGTAATGCTGCTATAAACATAGGTGTACATGTATCCCTTTGAGTTAGTTTTTTTGTATTTTGGGGGTAAATACCCAGTAGTGCAATCGGTGGAGTGAAGCAAGGGTAGTTCTATTTTAACTTTTTGAGGAACTTCCATTCTGTTTTCCACAGTAGCTGCATCAGTTTTCACTCTCAACAGAGCAGGAAGGTTACTTTCTCTGCACATCCTCAACACATTGTTTTTTTTTTTTTATTTTGGTCATTCTGACAGGTAGTTGTAAGGGGATATCTCACTGCAATTTTGATTTGCATTTCCCTGATGATCAGTGATATCAAGCTTCTTTTCGTGTGTCTGTTGGTCATCTGGATGTCTTCTTTAGAGATGTCTGTTCATATAATCTGCCCATTTTTTGACTGGATTATTTGTTTTGGGGGTGTTGAGTTGTACAAGTTCTTTGTATATTTTGGATATTAACCTTTAACAGATGTCATTTACAAATATCTTCTCCCAATCTGTAGGCTTTTAGTTTTGTTCATTGTTTCCTTCATTGTGCAGACACTTTTTGTGTTGATGTACTCCCAGAGTTTATTTTTGTTCTTGTTTCCCATGCCTCAGGAGGTGTATCTAGAAAATATTGCTACAGCCAATGTCAAAGAAATTACTGCCTTTGCTCTCTTCTAGGATTTTTATGTTTCAGGTCACACACACACATGTACATCACTAACATATTTTGAGTTTATTTTTTTGTGCAGTGTAAGGAAGACCAGCATGTAGCTGTCCAGTTTCCCCAATACCGTTTTGATCACTATAACTTTGTAATATAACTTTAAGTCTGGAATTGTGATACCTGAAGCTTCACTTATCTTTTTCAAAATTGCTTTGTCTATTCATGATTTTTTTGTGCTTCCATGGAAATTTTAGGATTGTTTGTTCTAGTTCTGTGAAAAATGCTGGTTGTATTTTTGATAGCTATTGCATTGTGTGTAGATTACTTTGAGTAGTATAGACATTTTAACAATATTTATTCTTCCAATGCATGAGCATGAAATGTCTTTCCATTTCTTTGTGTCCTCTTCAATCTCTTTTGTCAATGCTTTATAATTTTGAGAGTACAGGTCTTTGACCTCTTTGGTTAAGATTATTCCTAGGTATCTTATTATTTTTCATGTAGTTGTAAACAGGATTGTTGATTTATCTTTTTGCTGCTAAATTATTAGTATATCAAAATGCAATTGATTTCTGTACATTTATTTTGTAACCTGCAACTTTTCTGAATTCATTTAGGAGTTCTAGTAGTTTTTTCATGTAGTCTTTAGGATTTTCTATATAGAATATCATGTCATCTACAGAGAGTGAACGTTTTACTTCCTCCTTGCCAATTTGGATTCCTTTCATTTCTTTTGATTGTCTGATTGCTGTGGCCAGGACTCCCAATACTATGTTGAATGAAAGTGGTGAAAATGGATATCCTTGTCTTATTCCTGTCTTATTCCTGAGGGAAAGCTCTCTGTTTTTTCCCCATTGAGTATGATGTTCCCTGTGGATTTTTCACATATGGCCTTTATTATGTTGAGACATATTTCCTCTAAACTTACATTGTTGAGGATTCTTTTTATCATGAATGGATGTTGTATGTCATCAAATGCTTTTTTTGTATCTATGGAAATGATCATATGATTTTTATCCTTTCTCTTATTGATGTGATGTATCATATTGGTTTATTTGTCAGTATTCAAACACCCCTTGGGAATTAAACCCACTTGAGGGTGGTCCATGATTTCTAAAAATGTATTGTAGGATTCTGCTTGCCAGCATTTTGTTGAGGATTTTTTCAACTATGTTCATCACAGAAATAAGCCTGTGGTTCTCTTTATTTGTGGTGTCTTTATCTGGTTTTGGTATCTGGGTGATATTTGCCTCATAGAATTAATTTGGAAGTTTTTCTTATATTTTTTGGAATAGTTTGAGTAGAATAGATATTAACTCTTCTTTACATGTTTAGTAGAATTTGCTGTGAAGCATCTGTTCCTGGACTTTTGTTGGGAATTTTTTTGACTACTGATTTAGCCTCCTTGCTGGTAATGGTCTGTTAGTTTTGGTAGGTTATATACCTAGGAATTTATCCATTTCTTCTAGGTCATCTAATGTTTTGGCATATAGTTTTTCATAATATTCTCTTACGATTGTTTGTAGTTACTACTCTCTCCTTTGTGATTTCTTTATTTGAATCACTTCTCTCTCTCTCTCTCTCTCTCTCTCTCTCTCTCTCATCTGATAGAAGTTTATCAATTTTGTTGAGGTTTTTGAAGAACTAGTTCTTGGTTTTGCTAATATGTTCTATTGTGTTCTATTTAGTTTCTATTATCACTTATTTGTGCTCTAATGTTTTTATTTCCTTTATTCTGCTGGTTTTGGGTTTTGCTTGTTATTCTTTTTCTAGCTGCTTTATGTGTAAATCTAGGTTTCTATTTGAAAATTTTCTTGCTTCCTGAGGTTATCTTGTATTTTTAATAACTTCCCTCTTAGAATCACTTTTGCTGCATCCCAAAGGTTTTGACCAGTTGTGTTTTCATTTTCGTCTCTTTCCATATACTTTTTGATTTCTTCTTCAACTTCTTCATTGACTCATTAATTCTTTGGTAGCATGTTATTTGGTCTTTCCAGATTTTTTTCTTGTGTTTGATTTCTCATTTCATAGTGTTGTGGTCAGAAAAGAAGCATGGTATGACTTTGATCTTTTTAATGTGTTGAAGCTTCTTATGTACCCAAAAATGTAATCTATTATGGAGAATGTTCCATGTGTACTTGAAAAGAATGTGTATTCTGCTGTTTTAGGATGGAATATTCTGAATATATCTGTGAAATCCATCTGGTCTAGTGTTTCATTCAAAGCCATTCTTTTCTTTTTTTTTTTTTTTTAATTTAATTTTATTTATTTATTTATGATAGTCACAGAGAGAGAGAGAGAGAGGCAGAGACATAGGCAGAGGGAGAAGCAGGCTCCATGCACTGGGAGCCCGATGTGGGATTCGATCCCGGGTCTCCAGGATCGCGCCCTGGGCCAAAGGCAGGCGCCAAACCGCTGCGCCACCCAGGGATCCCAAAGCCATTCTTTTCTTGCATATTTTCTGTTTGGATGATCTTTCCGTCAACGGAAATGGGGTTTACAATCCCCTACTACTATTGCATTACTATCAATTATTTCTTGTATGTATTATTAAACTGTTTTATTTATTTATTTTGATGCTGCTATGTTGGGTGTATAAAGTTTACAACAGTTACATCTTCTTGTTTGATTGACCTGTCATTATTTTTTCAAGTTTGTATTTAAATTCCACTAGTTTACATAATGTGCAATACTAGCTTCAAGGGTAGAATTTAGTAATTTGTCACTTACATACAACACCTGATGCTCATCACAAGTGTTCTCTGTAATACCTATCACCTGTTTCATCCTTCCCTGCCCACCTCCCCTCCAGTAACCATAAGTTTTTTCTCTTTAGTTAAGAATCTGTTTCCTGGTTTGCTGTTTATTCCCCTACCCCCCACCATGTTCATTTGTTTTGTTTCTTAAATTCCACATATGAATGAAACCATTGGGTATTTTTTTTCTCTGATTACTTATTTCACTTAGCATAGATCCAACCATGTCATTGCAAATGGCAGATTTCATTCTTTTCTGTGGCTGAGTAACATTCCATTGTTTATATATACACCATGTCTTCTTTATCCAGACATCAGTCGATGGATGTTTGAGCTCTTTACATAATTTGGCTATTGTTCATAATGCTGCTGTAAACAACAAGGTGCATGCATTCCTTTGATATAGTATGTTTATATTATTTGGGTAAATACCTAGTAGTACAATTGCTGGATCATAGATCATAGAGTAGTTCTATTCTTAACTTTTTGAGGAACTTTCATTGTTTTCCAGAGTGGCTGTATCACTTTGCATTCCCACCAACAGTGTAATTGGCCCTTTATTATATAGTGTTCTTATTTGTCTCTTTTTACAGACTTTGTTTTCTTTTTAAGATTTTATTTATTTATTCATGACAGACACACACACACACACACAGAGAGAGAGAGAGAGAGAGAGAGAGGCAGAGACACAGGCAAAGGGAGAAGCAGGCTCCACGCAGGGAACCTGATGTGGGACTCGATCCCGGATCTCCAGGATCACACCCTGGGCTGAAGGCGGCGCTAAACCGTTCAGCCATTGGGGCTGCCCTACAGACTTTGTTTTAAAGTGTGTTTCAGAGCATTTTCTCATGTGCGTGTTGGCCATGTCTATGTCTTCCTCTGTGAGATTTCTGTTCATGTCTTTTGCCCATTTCATGATTGGATTGTTTGTTCCTTTGCTGTTGAGCTTAATACATTCTTTATAGATCTTGAAAACTAGCCCTTTATCTCATACATCATTTGCAAATATCTTCTCCCATTCTGTAGGTTGTCTTTTAGTTTTGTTGACTAGTTTCATTCTTCTGCATGTGGATGTCCAATTTTCCCAGCACCATTTATTGTTGCTCTGCTTGCCATCAGGGAAATACAAATCAAAACCACAATGAGATACCACCTCACACCAGTGGGAATGGGGAAAATTAACAAGACAGGAAACCACAAATTTTGGAGAGGATGTGGAGAAAGGGGAACCCTCTTACACTGTTGGTGGGAATGTGAAATGGTGCAGCCACTCTGGAAAACTGTGTGGAGGTCCCTCAAAGAGTTAAAAATAGACCTGCCCTACGACCCAGCAATTGCACTGCTGGGGATTTACCCCAAAGATACAGATGCAATGAAATACCGGGACACCTTCCCCCCGATGTTTCTAGCAGCAATGTCCACAATAGCCAAACTGTGGAAGGAGCCTCGGTGTCCATCGAAAGATGAATGGATAAAGAAGATGTGGTTTATGTATACAATGGAATATTCCTCAGCCATTAGAAATGACAAATACCCACCATTTGCTTCGATGTGGATGGAACTGGAGGGTATTATGCTGAGTGAAATGAGCCAATCGGAGAAGGACAAACATTATATGGTCTTATTCATTTGGGGAATATAAATAATAGTGAAAGGGAATAGAGGGGAAGGGAGAAGAAATGGGTAGGAAATATCAGAAAGGGAGACAGAACATAAAGACTCCTGACTCTGGGAAACGAACTAGGGGTGGTGGAAGGGGAGGAGGGCGGGGGATGGGGGTGACTGGGTGGCGGGCACTGAGGGGGGCACTTGACGGGATGGGCACTGGGTGTTATTCTGTATGTTGGCAAATTGAACACCAATAAAAAATAAATTTATTATTTTAAAAAGTGCATTTCATTTGATGTAAGATGGCTACCCCAGCTCTTTTGGCACCCTTTTGCATGACAAATATTTCTCCTTCTTCTCGTTTTCAATGTGCAGGTGCCTTTAGGTCTGAAGTGAGTCTCTAGTAGGCAGCATATAGGTGGTTCTTTCTTTCTTTTCTTTCTTTCCTTTTTTAAAATCTACTCTGTCTTCCTACGTCTTTTGATTGGAGCACTTGGTTCATTTACAGTCAAAGTAATTATTGATATGTTAATTGTCATTTTGTTACTTGTTTTATGGTTGTTTTTATAGTTTTTCTCTGATTCTTTCTTGTCTTTCACTGTTTTCTGGTTTTCTTTGGTGGTATATTTGGATTCCTTACCCTTTATTTTTTGCATATCTGTTAGTTTTTGGTTTGTGTTTACCAGTCAGTTTATATGTAACATCTTCTGCATATAGCAGTCTATATTAAGCTAATGGTCACTTAATTTTGAAGTCATTCTCTACTCCTCTCCTTACCACATTTAAAATATTAAAATATTAAAATCTCTCCTCTATTCTGAATAATAGACTTGCTGGGTAAGTATTCTTGGCTGCAGATTTCCCTCTTTCAGCACTTTGAATACATCATTCCACTCTCTTGTGGCCTGTAAAATCTCTACTGGAAAATCTGCTCATAGCCTTAGGGATTTCCCTTGTATGTACCTGTCTTCTTTCCTCTTGTAAACTTTAAAATTCTTTCTTTATCCTTACTTTTTATCATTTTAATTACTATGTGTCTTAGTGTGGACCTTCTTGGGTTGGATTTGTTGGGGAATCTTTTTGCCTCCTGAATCTGAATCTCTGTTTCTCTCCCCAGATTTTGGAAGTTTTTAGCTATTATTTTTTTAAATATATTTTCTGGCCCCTTTCTCCCACTACTTCTGGGATCCCTATAATGGGAATGTTAGTATGCTTGCTGGAGTCACAGAGTTCTCTAAGTTTATTCTCATTATGTAACATTTGTTTGTCTCTTACCTGTTCAGCTTAATTTACTTCCATTACTCTGTCTTCCAGGCCACTGGTGCATTCCTCTGCTTCCTATAAACTAATGTTTATTCTATCTGTTGTATTTTTTATTTCATTTATTGATTTCTTTTCTTTTAATAAAGCACAATGAGTGAGTACCTTATTTTTTTTAATATTTTATTTATTTATTTATGAGAGACACAGAGAGAGAGCAGAGACACAGGCAGAGGAAGAAGCAGGCTCCATGCAGGAAGCCCGACATGGAACTCAATCCTAGGTCTCCAGGATCATGCCCTGGGATAAAGGCTCAGCTAAACCACTGAGCCACTCGGGCTGCCCAGTTTATTGAGTTCTTCATCTCTGATACATTATTTTTTATATCTTTGCCTATGATCTCACTGATTCTCTACCCTTTTCTGAAGTCCAGTGTTTATCCTTATGATCATTATTTTAAATTATGTAGTAGGTATATTAATTATTTCTCTTTCATGTAGAACTCCTGCTGTGATTTTTATCTTGTTCTATTATTTGGAGCATATGTCCCTGTTACTTTATTTTGTCTACTTCACTGTGTCTGTTTCTGTGTGTTGGGAAAGACAGCTGAATTTTTTGCTTTTGAAAGTAGTTGCTTTATGACGATGAGATCCTGTAGTTACTGCAATGTGGTGTCCCCTGTTCACTAGAACCTCGCACTTCAGAAGAGTCTCCTATGTGTGTTGCTTGCATTCTGCTATTGTGTCTGAGTCACTTTTCCTTTTCAATCAGAGATCTACACTGACTCTGCTTGTTGTGTGCTGTGTTTGCTCTCTGTGATACTAGTGAGATCCAGGAAGGCCAGCTCTGGGTGTGCATGACAGCAGAAGCGCTCTGTGGAGAGTCTGTGGTGTTAGCAAAATAGGCTAGATCCCCACAGGTAGGTGACTACTGGCAACAGAGGATACTGGGGGCAGGGGGTGGCAGCCAGGGACTTTCCATGTCTCTCTGTGTGTGGTAGCTGGGCAGGGCACACATGTTTTGTCAAGAAAAATTTGCACAAAGCCACTAATCAGAGATGATCCCCCCAGATGTAGTGGCAGCTAAGGGCATGGTGGGCAGAGGCAGTAGCTGGGTAAGGCACACAACATTAACAAAAATTGCACTGAGCCCAGGTCCAAGGCCAGCAGGTTTGGAGTGGGCAAGTTTTCAGGAGAACTTCTGGGTGGGTCACACTACTAGCAGGTTAGATAGCAAGTATATGTGTAGCATCACCTCTTGCAGGTGGTCTTGTCTTTACTCTGAGGGGAGGGGAAATAAAATGGCAAATGCTAGCTCCTTTGTTCCCAGAGAAGTCCCTCAACACATTCTGAAATCATATAAACAGATTTCCCTGCTGCTATGCAAGCTCTTGTTTCTATGGTGCCTCTCCTCAGGCTGTTGTCCCTTTAATGGCAGGGACCTCATTATAACTTTCCTTCTTGTCCTCCAAGCTCACACAGTGCTGATTTATTTGACTTTTAAGGCTTCAGACTCCAAGGCCCTCTGGTTAGACAAACTCACAGAATTTAGCCCTCTGATTTCCAAGGCCATTTTCTATGGAGATTCATCTTCCCTGTGTGGGTTCCCTGGTGCTTTCCTCTCTGAGTTGCTCAGCTCCCTCCCTCCTGTGGGCAGCTCCTGACCATCATTTCTGATCATCCCAATCTCTCCAATGTGACCTTTTCTCCACTTTTAGTTGTGGAGTTTGTTCTACTAGCCTTCAGATCTCTCTATAGTTTACTGACTTGGATGTAAGCAATATGTAGTTGTAAATATGGGACAGGGTTGGCCCAGGGTCCTCCCACTCTACCATCTTTCTGGTACTCTCTTATGAATTTTTAAATCAAGAGAAAATATGCTCCCAAATTAGGATTATGTAATTTTATAGCAGTTGCCTCTGTTAGCAGAAGGACTGGAGAGGAGAGGAAGACTGAGGTAGATGCTAATGTATTTATTGTGTTATTATACTTTGTGTGGTAGATTAATAAGCATTCTTTATTATTACTGTTGAAATATAATTGATATACAATGTTATTAGGCTTAAATGTACAACATATTGATTTAATAATTCTATGCATTACTCAGTGCTCACCATGATAAGTATAGTCACCATGTGTCAACATACAACATATTACAATATTATTGGTTATATTCACTATGCTGTACTTTTTATTTTCATGACTTATTTATTTTATAACTGGTAGTTTGTACCTCTTAATCCTCTCTATTTTGTTCATCCCCCTGCTAACCTACCCTCTGACAACCAATAGTTTGTTCTCTGTATTTAGGAATCTCAGGAGATGGGGCAAGATGGCAGAAGAGTAGGAGTCTTCACCTCACCTGGTCCCACCAACTCCCCTAGATAACTTTCAAAACATCCTGAACACCTACGAATTCAACCTGAGATTTAAGGAGAGAACAGCTGGAACGCTACAGAGAGAAGAGTTTTCGCTTCTAACAAGGTAGGAAGGTGGAAAAAAAATAAGTAAATAAAAAAGAAGCGAGTGGGAGAGGGGCCCTGCCAGGAGCCCGGCTAAGGCTGGGCAGCGGGAGCCTCCAGGACAGGAAAGCTCAGCCCCAGAGAAGCTGGAACTTTAAAAACCCACACCAGATTCTTCCCAGATGGAAAAGTGCTTAGCAGGGAAATTGGGCAGAATTGCAGGAGGGGCAGTGAAGCCTCCAGATTCTTGGAGTCAGTATAAGAGAAGGGGTTCCCCGGGGGAAAGCTCACCACAAACTGCTGTCCAATCTCGGTAAAGGGCTGGAGCGTGCAGCTGACAGGGCCTCGGGGAGAAGCCAGTCTGTCAGGCAGGGGCTCCGGATGGAGGGAGCCTCGCCCAGGGCTGCTGCCTCTGCTGCCTGCGGGAGCCCCACCTAGAGAGCGCGAGTCCATCAGCCCAGGGCCTCGATTCCAGGGTTCTGAACAGACACATCCCACAATCCTGTGCGCCCCCGGGACAGATGGAAGTGAGGAGAGCACAGGACAGTGAGGACTCTCCTGCTGCTGGGCGCTCTGCAAGGTGTGCAGATTGGTGCACCTGTACCTGCCCCTGGAACATCTAGGCGAGTGAAGACTGGGAGCTGTGAATGGTTACTGGGGGAGCTGACTCCAGAGCTGGAGACCTGGCCACCACCAGTGGTGGTGTTCCTCCTTGTGTCACCCTGTGTCTGGGAGAGGCCAGCCACCAGGGTACACAGGCCTCACGGGGTAAAAGCACCCACTGAACCCGGCAACTGGCAGGGGGCGGGGCATCTCTCCCATGTACACACCCGAGAATCAACATAGAAGACCCTCTCCCAGAAGACCAGCTGGAAGAACAGTGGAAAAGTAAGTTCCTGACCAAGCAGTGCTGGAAAGCTCCAGGACCGAGGGAAAATCGAGGGAATATAGTATACAGAACTAGAGGGTACCCCCTTTTTTTTCTATTCCTATTAGAACTCCCTTTTATATCAGACTAATAATTTCCAGTATTTTTTCTCTTTTCCCACATTAGCTACAATATTTTACCAGCTCTTCATTTTTAAGTTTATTTCTTTTTGACTTTCATATTTCTATAATTACATGTTTTAGATATATTTTTCACTTCTGGATTCCCTTCAACATATTCAATTTAATTTTGGGAGATATAGGTTTTTGTTTTGTGTTTTGTTTTCTCTGCCTCATTTTGTTCTACAATGGCAGAAGTTAATACTTTCCAAACATGACCAGCATGCACCCAGAACCAAGTGAAACACCATGCTGCTTCATTCTGTGAGATTATATTCTCTCTTCATTCACATTATGCCCCCTCTTCTATCTTGTTTATGTTTTGGTGGTCAATGTTGGGGCTCTCTTGCTGGTTTATGTAAATTTGGACTTGAGCATCTTCTAAAATGCAGAACAGAATACACTCACAACCAAGAGAATCACCGTCTAGGAACATTCACTTAGACTACATTCTCTCTCCACTACCATTCTTCATCACCACTATCTGCTAGCCTCCCATTTTTTTCTTTTTTCTCTTTTTTCCACTTTTCTTTAATTTTTTTCTTTTTTCTTCTCCTTTGAGGTTTTTGGCCTTTTAATTTTTACTACTTTATTTTAAATTTGTTTTTCAATTTAGTGGTCCTTTTGTTTTATTTTGTTCTGCTCTTCTTTTTCATTGTCTGGTCTCTGACCTCATCAGAATCATCTAGGGTGGAATTTACTTAGGTCGTGGTTGATATTTTTGATTCAGCTTGAATCAAAATGACAAAATGAGCAGAGGGGAGAATTTACCACAGAAGAAAGATCAGAAACAGTACTCTCTGACACAGAGTTACAATATGGATTTCAATTTGACGTCAGAAGCCAATTCAGAAGCAAATTATAAAGTTACTAGTGGGTCTGGAAAAAAGCATAAAGGACTCTAGAGACTTTGTTACTGTAGAATTTAGATCTAATCAGGCCAAACTTAAAAATAGATTAAATGAGATACAATCCAAATTGCATGTCCTAAATGCTAGGGGTAAGTTGTGGAAGAAAGAGTGAGCGACATAGAAGATAAGCTGATGGTAAGGAAGGAAGCCGAGGGAAAAAGAGAAAAACAATTAAGAGACCCCAAGGAAAGGTTACAGGAAATAAATGGTAGCCTCAGAAGGAAGAGTCTACATATAATTGGGATTCCAGAAGACGCCTAGAGGGAGAGAGAGCTACAATGTATATTTGAACAAATCATAGCTGAGAATTTCCCTAATTTGGGGGAGGGGAACAGGCATTCAGATCCAGGAGATAGAGAGGTCCCCCCCAAAATCAATAAAAACCATTCAACATCTTGACATTTAATAGTGAAACTTACAAATTCCAAAGATAAAGAGAAAATAATTAAAGCAGTGAGAGACAAAAGAATCTTAAATTATATGGGGAGAAATATTTTTAACAGCAGACCTCTCCACAGGTACATACACCTGAGAGATCTCCACAGAGACCTGGCAGGCCAGAAAGGGCTGGTAGGATACATTTGGGGTACTAAATGAGAAGACCATGAAGACAAGTATACTTTATCCAGCAAGGCTCTCATTAAGAATAGAAGGAGAGATAAAGAACTTTCAAGATAGGCAGAAACTGAAAGAATATGTGACCACCAATTCAGCTCTGCAAGAAATATTAAGGGGGTCCCAGTAAAAGAAAGAGGAAGCCCAAAGAAATAATCCACAGAAACAGGGGCAGAATAGGTATTACGATGACACTAAATTCATATCTTTCAATAGTAACTTTGAACATGAATGGGCTAAATGATCCCATCAAAAGATGCAGGGTTTCAGACTGGATAAAGAAGCAAGACCCATCTATTTTCTGTCTACAAGAGACTCTTTTTAGACCTAAGGACACCTCCAGTCTGAAAATGAAAGGGTGAAGAATGATTTACCATTCAAAAGGTCCTCAAAATAAAGCAGGGGTAGCAATGCTCATTTCAGATAAATTAAAATTTATCCCAAGGTCTGTAGTAAGAGATGAAGAGGGACACTATATCATATTTAAAGGGTCTACCCAACAAGAGGACCTAAGAGTCATGAATATTTATGCCTTTAATGTTGGAGCTGCCAAGTGTATCAATCAATTAATAACCAAAGTAAAGACATAGATAATAATGCACTAATAACAGGACATCAATGCAGCACTTTCTGCAAGTGACAGATATTTTAAGCAGAACATTACCAAAGAAACAAGGGGCTTAAATAATACACTGGACCATAGAGATTTTCCAGATCCATACAGAACTTTCCATCCAAATGCAACTGAATAAACATTTTCTCAAGTGCACATGGAACTTTCTCCAGAAAGTACACATACTAGGTCACAAATAAGGTCTCAAACAATACCAAAATATTGGAATTTTCCCTGCATATTTTCAGACCAAAATGCTTTGAAACTAGAACTCAATCACAAGGAAAAATTTGGAAGAGACTAAAGCACATGGAGGTTAAAGGGCATCCTGCTAAAAGATGAATAGGTCAACCAGGAAATTAGAAAAGAATTAAAAAGATTCATGGAAACTAATGAAAATAAAGACACAATCATTCAAAATCTTTCAGATACAGCAAGAGCTGTCCTAAGAGATACATTGCAATACGAGCATCCCTCAAAACATTGGAAAAAAACTCAAATACCCAAGTGAACCTTTCACCTAAAGGAACTGGAAAAAGAACAGCAAGTAAAACTTACACCAAGCAGAAGATAGATAATATTTGGGCAGAACTCAATGAAATAGAGGCAGAACTGTAGAACAGATCAACAAAACCAGGAGTTGGTTCTTTGAAAGAATTAATAAGATAGATAAGCCATTAGCCAGCCTTATTAAAAAGAAAAAAGGCTCAAATTAATAAAATCCTGAATGATAAGGAACAGATCACAACCAATACTAAAGAAATACAAACGACTTAAAAATGTATTATGAGCAGCTATATGTCAATAAATTCGGTAATGTAGAAGAAATTGATGTATTTCTGGAAAACCACAAATTACCAAAACTGGTACAGAAAGACATAGAAAACCTAGACAGGCCAATAGCCAGCGAGGAAATTGAAGCAGTCATCAAAAACCTCCCAAGACACAAAAGTCCAGGGCCAGATGACTCCTCAGGGGAATTCTATCAAATGTTTAAAGAGGAAATAATACCTATTCTACTAAAGCTGTTCCAAAGGATAGAAAGAGATGGAATACCTCCCAACCCATTTTATGAGGCCAAGATCACCTTGATTCCAAAATGAGACAAAGACCATACCCAAAAGGAGAATTATAGACCAATATCCCTGATAAACACAGATACAAAAATTCTAACCAAGATACTAGCCAATAGGATTCAACACTACATTAAGAGGACTATTCACCATGACCAAGTGGGATTTATCCCCAGGATGCAAGGATGGTTCAACACTTGTAAAACAATCAACGTGATAGATCACATCAAGAGAAAAAACAAGAACCACATGATCCTCTCAATATACACAGAGAAAGCATTTGACAAGATACAGCATCCATTCCTGATCAAAACTCTCCAGAGTGTAGGGATAGAAGGAACATTCCACAGCATCTTAAAAGCCATCTATGAAAAGCCCACAGCAAATATCATTCTCAATAGGGAAACACTGGGAGCCTTTCCCCTAAGATCAGGAACATGAAAGGAACACGAAAGGAATGTCCACTCTCACCACTGCTATTCAACGTAGTACTAGAAGATCTAACCTCAGCAATCAGGCAACAAAAAGAAATAAATGCATTCATATTGGCAAAGAAGTCAAACTCTCACTCTTCATAGATGACATGATACTGTACATAGAAAACTCAAAAAAGACTCCACCCCAAGATTGCTAGGTCTCATACAGAAATTCGACAATGTGGCAGGATACAAAATGAATGCCCAGAAATCAGTGGCATTTCTATACGCTAACAATGAGACTGAGAAATTAAGGAGTCAATCCCACTTACAATTGCACCCCCAAAGCATAAGATACCTAGGAAAAATGTAACCAAAGAGGTAAAGGATCTATAACCTAAAAATGACAGAACACTTATGAAAGAAATTGAGAAAGATTTAAAGATATAGAAAAACATTCCACTTTCATGGACTGGAAATATTAATATTGTGAAAATGTCAATGCTACCAAGGGCAATTTGCACATTCACTGCAATCCCTATCAAAATACCCTGGACTTTCTTCAGAGAGTTGGAACAAATAATCTTATGATTTGTGTGGAATCAGAAAAAAACCCGAATAGCCAGGGGAATATTGAAAAAGAAAAACAGAGCTGGGGGCATCACAATGGCAGATTTCAAGTTGTACTACAAACCTGTGGTCATCAAGATAGTGTGGTACTGGCACAAAAACAGACACATAGATCAATGGAACAGAATAGAGAACCCAGAAATGGCCCCTCAATTCTATGGTCAACTAATATTCAAGAAAGCATGAAAGAATATCCACTGGAAAAAGGGTAGTCTCTTCAATAAATGGTACTGGGAAAATTGGACAGCCACATGCAGAAGAATGAAACTAGACCATTTTCTTACACCATACACAAAGATAAACTCAAAATGGGTGAAAGATCTAAATATGAGACAAGATTCAATCAATATCCTAGAGGAGAATGCAGGCAACAATGTTCTGAACTTGCTTGCACCAACTTCTTGCAAGATACATCTATAAAGGCAAAGGAAACCAAAGCCAAAATGAACTATTGGGATATAATCAGGATAAAAATCTTCTGCACAGTGAATGAAACACTCAACAAAACTAAAAGACAACGTACAGAATAGGAGAAGAGAAGATACTTGCAAATGACATATCAGATAAAGGGCTAGTATCCAAGACCTATAAAGAACTTATTAAACTCAATACCAAAGAAACAAACAATCCAATCATGAAATGGGCAAAAGACATGAACCAACATTTCTCCCAAGAAGGCATACACATGGCCAAAAAGCACATGAGAAAATGCTTTGGGTCACTTGCCATCAGGGAAATACAAATCAAAACCACAATGAGATCCCACCTCACACCAGTGAGAATGGGGAAAATTAACAAGGCAGGAAACAACAAATGTTGGAGAGGATGTGGGGAAAGGGGGATCGTCTTGCACTTTTGGTGGGAATGTCAACTGGCACAGCCACTCTGGAAATCTGTGTGGAGGTTCCTCAAAGAGTTAAAAATAGAGTTACCCCACAATCCGACAATTGCTCTACTGGTGATTTATCCCAAAGATACAGATGCAGTGAAATGCCAGAACACTTGCACTCCAATGCTTATAGCAGCAATGCCCGCAATAGCCAAACTGTGGAAGGAGCCTCGGTGTCCATCGAAAGATGAATGGATAAAGAAGATGTGGTATATATATTCACTGATATATTACTCAGCCATCAGAAGGGATGAATATCCACCATTTGCTTTGAGGTGTATGGAACTGGAGAGTATTATGTTGAGTGAAGTAAGTCAATCAGAGAAAGAGAATCATCATATGGTTTCACCCATACAGGGAATATAAGAAACAGTGAAAGAAATTATAAGGGAAAGGAGAGAAATTGACTGGGAAAATTAGAGAGGGAGACAAACCATGAGAGACTCCTAACTCTGGGAAACAAACAAGGGATAGTGGAAAGGGAGGTGGGCTGGGGATGGGGTAATTGGGTGACGGGCACTGAGGGGGGCAATTGACGGGATGAGCACTGCATGTTATACTATATGTTGGCAAATAGAACTTCAATAAATAGGGATCCCTGGGTGGCGCAGCGGTTTGGCGCCTGCCTTCGGCCCAGGGCGCAATCCTGGAGACCCGGGATCGAATCCCATATCGGGCTCCCGGTGCATGGAGCCTGCTTCTCCCTCTGCCTGTGTCTCTGCCTCTCTCTCTCTGTGACTATCATAAATAAATAAATTAAAAAAAAAGAACTTCAATAAATAAAAAAGAAAAAATGTTAATAAAAATAAAAAGAACAATAAATCTCTAAGACATAGTGTGCTAAAGTCTATGTAATTCTTAAATGAGGTATAGAATATGTTGTATATAACAGTATGAATGCATTAAACTATTAAAGGTGGAGGTAGAAATTGTGAGATTCTTTGTAAGACTTCTTTGATTTTTATGTTAAAATAATCATTGTCAAAGTAAAAATAGTTCTTTATCTGTAAAAACATAAATTCCTAAGCAGAATTGAAAACTCCAATCCAAATTAATTGTGTTCTGATCCTTAGTCTCAGGCTAATGTCATTTTGGTAAAAATAAATTTTTTTTATTTAAGCTGATTTTTCCCCTCAATACTTAACAAGATGCAAATGCATGTAATTAATTTGGTTATTTGCAATAAAATGTTCCTGTAGGGCAGTCTGGGTGGCTCAGCGTTTTAGCACTTCAGCCCAGGTCATGATCCTGGAGACCCAGGATCGAGTCCCACGTCAGGCTCCCTGCATGGACCCTTCTTCTCTCTCTGTCTCTGTCTCTGTCTGTGTGTGTGTGTGTGTGTGTGTGTGTGTCTCATGAATTAAAAAAAATGTTCCTGTAAAGTGTCTTTGCCACATGAAAAAAATCTCAGGTTTTGTTTTTTTTTTTTGTCCACTTGCTTTGTTTTTTAGATTCCACATATATGCAAAACCATATGGTATTTGTCTATCTCTGTCTGACTTATTTTACTTAATATAGTACTCCCTAGTCCTCTCCATGTTGTTGTAAATGGTAAGATATCATGTTCTTTATAGATGAGGAATATTCATATATAATATAAAATCAAAAAAAAATAAAATCAGCCTTTACTAATATGATCGTCCTAAACAGCATGAAGACACAAGACACTTGTTGAGGTTGTGGGAGGAATGATAATTGGGGAAGCGGGGTTATGTTAAAGGATCCCAAAGAGGAAAGACTGAGGGTCCTTCATGCAAAGAAGGAAGCATATTCCAACCAGAATTGCCCTTATAACATAACTCCCACGAGATGTTCAAATAATTTTGGAAAATGGTATATACCACATTGACTTTTTACCCATTTTCTTTTACAATGAACACTACCAATCAACAAGTAAGAAATGAAAAACCATTTAGTTTTATTGAACTGAGCATTGCCCAGTTTGACAATGAGGTTCTTTTCCCTGCTAAGTGGCAATAGCTCACATCTTGTAGAACGGATTCTTTTTAGTTAATTTGGAGAATGGCTGGCTCATATAATTTTATCTAAAGCTTGTAGAGGTACAGGACCTTGTGTCAGCCCAAGATCTGAGAGGAGAGGAGATGAGATAGCTTGGCCTCCCCTGGGAAAGTCTGTGAAAAACTTAAAATTTGAAAGTCAAATCAGGCTTCGGCATAGTTCTCATTTTATTTTATATATTAAAAATTTCCTTCATACGGGCACGCCACACTGAGGGGGCACTTGATGGGATGAGCACTGGGTGTTATTCCATATGTTGGCAAATTGAACACCAATAAAAATAAATAAATAAATAAATAAACAAACAAACAAACTAACAAAAAAAATAAAATTTCCTTCATACTTAACTTTGTGGAAATATAAACTTACATTGTGCTTCTGAAGGAAATGTGTGTATGTATACAAGCATATATGTGTAGAATTATTTTTCTGCTAAGTGAACCAACAGTAATATGTAGCCAGCCATATCCTTTGTAAGTCTGAATTTGGGACTTTAACTTATTAAGGGCCTTTATGACCTGGGCTGAACTGACCTGGATAGTTCAGCTGGTCAAGAATTTGGAGGAATGTAGCAACAAGCAAGCAAGCAAAATAAATAAATAAGTAAATACATAAATACATAAATAAATAGAAAGAAAGAAGAAAGGAAAGAGAAAGAAAGAAAGAAGAAAGAAAGAAAGAAAGAAAGAAAGAAAGAAAGAAAGAAAGAAAGAAAGAAAGAAAGAAAAGACATTTCATGTGATGTGTGGCAAATTAAACTTTGAAGCTACTAATTTAACACCTTGTGTTTTGGGCATTATAATATTACATTAAATATCATTTGAGGCGTCTTCTAACTTACTTTTGTGACCTTTTATTTTTCTGTTATTTATTTGTATGAACTAGGAGCAACTGCTTCAAACTAAACAGGCCAGTGATTTTTTTAAAAAAAAAACAGGAATTGCCTAAAGCACTTCTGTCTTTCAATGCCCTGGGTCATGATGTTCTATGAGTGAGTTTAGTTATGCTACAGGAAACTTCCAAATTGCCTTCTTTACTATATTTTTGGGGACTAGATTCTAGCAGAAATATTTTTTCAATCCTTAGTCAATTATAGCCTATGTTAAAAGCTTTGTGCTAAATCATTGATTTCACTCTAAGCAATTTGGGAATTTGGGCAAATTATCCAATCTACAATAATAGAAGAACGTAAATAAATGAACCTATTTAATATTTCCTGATAATTTAATTTTCAACCCAAATTGCCTTAAGGACTTTTACAAATATACTGGTAAGAAAATTTCTTTCCCAAATTATATTCTCTGACTTTTTATCACTTAACTTCCATATCTTGGAAGCTGTTCTAAACACCAAAAATGTTACTGCAATAGACAGGTAGTTAACATTTAGTTCAGAGAGCAATATATAACAATAATTGTAGAGATTTTTATACTTTGAACTTTGTGGAAAAGGAAAAAAATTATCCAGGACTAGTTCAACACTAGTGAGACTATTACCAGACAATCCAAAGGTAACAAAGTATGCTGGTGTTAATTTTAAATTTCCTTCTATTTCCATGAGATGAGCTAGGTCTAACTGAAGTGGTTGTATCTGTAACATATTAAGATAGATTGATCCAGTCTGGGTTTTTAGTTTTTGTTTTTGTTGTTCTTGTTATTCAGGATATGTCAGTTCTTTTCCTATGTGTGCTGGACTTGGCCACAAACTTTTTGGGTCTTTCCTATTAGTATATCAGAGTCTTGCACCAACTGAAGTTCAGCAAATGCAAGTTGAATAATTGTTGAATACATGTACTAGGATAGTCATGTTTCATTATAAAACTTGTTTACCAAGAAAGTCTCATTCTGAGATTGTTTATTTCTTTTTTTTAATTCTTTTTTAAAATTTTTATTTATTTATGATAGTCACAGAGAGAGGTAGAGAGAGAGAGAGAGAGAGAGGCAGAGACATAGGCAGAAGGAGAAGCAGGCTCCATGCACCGGGAGCCCGATGTGGGATTTGATCCCGGGTCTCCAGGATCACGCGCTGGGCCAAAGGCAGGCGCCAAACCGCTGCGCCCCCCAGGGATCCCAGATTGTTTTATTTCAAAGTTCATTTTATCAGTAGGAAAAATTTGCTTTCTTCCACATTCTGCATATTTGTATTAATTATTCAGAAATGGCCTTTGTATGCTGTTCCACATTACACCATCTGGCATGAGTGCTCTGTGTATTCCACTTGATCAGAATTCTGTATTCTGCCTGCGATATTGTTTTTTTTTCTTTTTGTAGGAAAAATAACTTCTTTGTTGTTGTCAGAACTGGAAATAAGTTGCTCCTAATTCAGGAAAAGTCTGAATGCCATGACACTTCCTAGTTAACATTCTTAAATATCTCCCACTATTTCTTAACATTTTCCATCCAATATAATATAGGCTATCACATTTATTTTCTAATTTAATCCCCACATCATGTAAAATGAGGTCTATATGAACACTCTTTTCAGTTTAAAGAAACTAAGACAGAGAGATATGACATGAGTTACTTGAGTTTCTGCAATTAATACATGTGAGACCCTAGATTCTATTCTTATAAATTGTCTGGCTCCAAAGTCCAGCTTCCCACCATAGCATTCCAGCAACTTGGAATTGTACCATCCAGTTCAGCTACTATGTGTTCATCTCTATGATACTGTATTTTCTTTTTTTTTAAGATTTTATTTATTTATTCAGAGAGAGAGAGAGGGAGAGAGACTCAGAGACACAGGCAGAGGGAGAAGCAGGCTCCATGCAGGGAGCCTGATGTGGGACTCAATCCTGGAGACAGGATCATGCCCTGGGCTTGAAGTTAGAGCTAAACCGCTGAGCTACCTGGGCTGCCCTGTATTTTCTTTCTTAGCAAAATACATTTTGACATAGTAAAAGTCATTGATCTGAGTGTTTAAACTCTTACACATTAGGACAGCTCACTTGATTTCTCCCTCTTTCACTGTCTTCTACTCTTTCCCTATTTCTCTCTCTCTTTCTCTTCCTTTCTCCCTTCCTCCTCTCAGAAATTTGTTTTTATTTTGTTAAATAATAGCAATAAGCTACTGACACATGTATTTTAAAAGATAACTGCACATTTGAGCTAGATTTTAAGAGTGACTAAAATGTTGCCAGGTGAAGAAAGTAAGAATGAACTGGGTAGGTGAAAAAAATAATATATTATAAAGGAATTGACATATGAAAACACCTGATGTATTCAGATATACAAAAATAGATGATGATAGATAGATAGATAGATAGATGATAGATTCAGATATATCTAAATACATGAAGCTTTTAAAAGCATTTTGAGGCTTTTCTGTTATAAATTCTGAAATAATTTGGTGGATCATTTAAGATAAGATGGAGGAAAATTCCAATCTGAGGAATTGACTTGAAGCCTAGAAGATTAGTTGACCTTAGTTAATGTTTAAACAGATTCTCAATCATTATATGGTCTCATTCATTTGGGGAATATAAATAATAGTGAAAGAGAATAGAAGGGAAGGAAGAAGAAATGGGTAGGAAATATCAGAAAGGGAGACAGAACATGAAGACTCCTAACTCTGGGAAACGGACTAGGGATGGTGGAAGGGGAGGAGGGCGGGGGGTGGGGGTGAATGGGTGATGGGCACTGAGGGGGGCACTTGACGGGATGAGCCCTGGGTGTTATTCTGTATGTTGGCAAATTGAACACCAAAAAAATAAATAAATAAAAAAACAGATTCTCATACTACCTTCATTTTGAAACTCAAAAGCATTATAATAATTCAAATTCTGGGGTTATGATAGAACTGGATTTTAACCGAATTGAGTCAAACAGAGGATTACATACAAGGGAGAGGGGGATATGACAGAGCAGGATGACCCTGGGTTTACTTCATTCCATGGATACTAACTAAAGAACCAGTCACATCAGTGTCAATAACTCAGAGAATGACCCAAACACTGACAGAACACACTCCACAAATAGATGCAGAGAAGAGACCACATGAAAAAGGATAGGAAGGGCAGAGAAATGGTTCAGAGCTAAATGGACTAACAATACTGTCTGTGGGGCCAGGGGAGGGATTCTATGGGCCCAGAAAGGGGAGAGAAATAGACCTGCATACCGGGGCACTCCAAGAGGAGATGAATACCCATAACATTTAACTTTGAAAACCAGAGGGACTAATTTTGTGAGTTTTTACAACCAGCAGGATTTAAAAGCTGGGATTAAAAATAAATCAGCAGATTTGGCTCTAAGAGAACCAGAAGGGTGAGAGGAATTGAATCCCTGCCCTTAAAGAGACAGCACAAAAAAAGTCCCTGATGATACAGTATATACATAGCAGTTTGAAAAGTGCCTGGGGCATATAAGAGAGTTATTTACTCTTCTCAGAACCTGTCCCAGAAAGACAGATATTTCTGAGAAACTTCTGCAGGAACAAAGGAACTGGCAGGCACCTTTTCCCTACCCCTCCTCCCAGTGTAAACACATGGACATCTGAAAGATTTGGCTACCTAACTTGCTAGCACTGCCACCCCACCCACATACTCTGTTGCTTCCACCTCTCCACCTCTCCACCCCTCCAGTGGCCAGCCTCAGTCCAGTGTTGCAAGGCCCATTCCACAGAGGACAGGGTGTGTGTGGGGGTGTGTGCACAAAACTTGCTAACATCACCACCCTGCCACATGGCCCTTTGTGCTATACTTCTGCAGATCCAGAAAGGCTATTTCAGTCCTAGTGCTGCAGGGATAGGACTTTTCAGTCCTATCCCTTGGCACTGAAAGATTACTAGCACTCCTGTCCCACTGCATAGCCACCACATTGTGCTTTGGGGAATCTGCCTTCTCCAATAAGCACTTGGCCAGAACACATACAGCGTCATGCCACAGACCTGGCAGTGTGCAAATAGCACCAACAGCAGCTAGTAGCACTCCAAAGTGACTCCCACCCTGGAAGAGAGAAAGATAACTAAACACACCACTCAGTTGGAGGCCCAGCAGTGGGCCAGAGGCAGAGAACTGGTCTGACTGCAGACCCTGCCCACCAATGAAAGCTTCTCAGGGACATCACAGGGAATATTTGGTGCAGTAGCATCAGTAGCATCTCTGGCAAACACCTGATCTGACTCAACTCAAGGCCAAGGCACCCCCAGACAGGTCCACTAACACCACAGAGACCAAACACTTCCCATAAAAGGCAAAGACAGCCATTGTAAATGATTGGACTGAAGTAAAAAGCAACCCAGTCACAAGAACAGCGCACATATATCTCCCATAGGAGACATCCCTGAAGCTCCAGGTTCTGGTGAGCAGGGGACACTACACAGCAGGGGACTACAGGACCTCTTCTTCTTCAGGTCTCTATTTTCTAATGCAGGAGGTATAGCTGTCTCTTTCTAACACAGCAAAAAAGATACAGAGTTATACAAAAATAATGAGACAGAAGAACATGTTCCAAATGAAAGAACAGGCCAAACCACAGCAAAAAAACTAAATGAAACAGATATAAGTAATGTGCTTGATATATAATTTAAAGGGATGATCATTGGGAAGCCTCGGTGGCTTAGCAGTTTAGCGCTGCCTTCAGCCCAGGGCCTGATCCTGGAGATCCGGGATCGAGTCCCATGTTGGGCTCCCTGCATGGAGCCTGCTTCTCCCTCTGCCTGTGTCTCTGCCTCATTCTCTCTCTAGTTGTGTCTCTCATGAATAAATAAATAAAATCTTAAAAAAATAAAGTGATGATCATGAAGATACTCAAAAGACTCGATAAAAAGAGTGGAAAACATCAGTGAGACCGTTAATACAGAGATGGAAAACAAACAAAAAGACCAATCAGAAAAAGAAACCACAATAAATGAAATTAAAATTATACTTGATGAAACAAATGGTGGGTATTCGTCATTTCTAATGGCTAATATGTTCCATTGTATATATAGACCACATCTTCTTCATCTTTTAATGGACACAGAGGATCCTTCCACAGTTTGGCTATTGTGGACATTGCTGCTATAAACATTATGCTGAGTGAAGTAAGTCGATCGGAGAAGGACAAACATTATATAGTTTCATTCATACAGGAACTATAAAAAATAGTGAAAGGGATTATAGGGGAAAGGAGACAAAATGAGTGGGAAATATCAGAGAGAGTGACAGAACATGAGAGACTCCAAACTCTGGGAAATGAACAAGGGGTAGTAGAAGGGGAGGTGGGTGGGGGGATGGGATGACTGGGTGATGGGCACTGAAGGGGGCACTTGACAGGATGAGCACTGGGTAGTATACTAGAAGTTGGCAAGTCGAACTCCCATAAAAATATACAAATAAATTTTAAAAAATAAAATTATACTTGATGTAATAAACAGCAGGTTAGAGGAAGCAGAGGAACCCAGAATATAGAGTATTAGAAATCAATTAAGCTGAGCAAATGAGAGAAAAATAATTATGCAAAGCAAGAATAGACTTAGAACTCAGTGACTTCATCAAACAAAATAATATTCATATTATAGGGATCACAGGAGAAAAAGAAAGGGGGCAGAAAATGTATTTGAAGAAATAATAGTTGAAAATTTCCTAATCTGGGGAAAGAAATAGGTATGAATATCCAGGAGGCACAGAGATTCCCCAATAAATTCAACCTAAGAAGGTCCACACTTTCTTAGACATATAGTAATCAAAATGACAAAAAGTAGTGAAAAGAGAAAAAAAAAAAAAGGCAAGAAAAGAGAAAACAGTTACATACAAGGGAAACCCCTAAGTCTATGAGAAGATTTTTCAGCAGAAACTTTGCAGGCTACAAGAGAGTGGCATGATATATTCAAAGTGCTGAATGGGAAAAATCTTCAGCCAAGAATACTCTGACTATTATTCAGAATAGGACAGATAAAGAGTTTTTCAGACAAAAACACTAAAGAAATACATAACCACTAAGCCCACCCAATAATAAATATTAAAGGAGACTTTTTGAGTGGAAAGACCATAAATAAGAGTAGGAAAAATAATATATCTGTAAAAACCAATCCAGGAATTCAAAAAATAAAAGGTTGCAAAATTGAACACCATATACCTGAAAGTGTGTGTGGGTGTGGTGGGGTTTAGTAAAGAATGGATTCAAAATTAAGTGATCATCAACTTAATATAGACAGCTATATGCAGAAGTTGTACAAACCTACTGATAACCACAAATAAAAAACCTAACTGATATGCAAAAACAAAACAAAACAAAACAAAGAGAAAAGAATTGGGATGCTTGGGTGGCTCAGCATTTGAGCACTTGCCTTACGTGCAGGTTGTGATCTGGTTTCCAGAATCAAGTCCCACATCGGGCTCCCTGCAAGGAGCCTATTTCTCCCTCTGCCTGTGTCTCTGCCTCTCTCTCTCTAGTTGTGTCTTTCATGAATAAATAAATAAAATCTTTTAAAAAAATAAAATATTTTTTAAAGAAAAAGAAGTCTAAGTATACCACTAAGTAAACCCAGTAAACTATGGAAGAGATCAAGAGAAGAAAGGATCAGAGAAAAACTATAGAAACAACCACAAAACTAGTAATGGGATGGCAATATATATATATATATTTTCAATAATTACTTTGATTATAAATGAACTAAATGCTCCAATTAAAAGACAGGGTGACAGAGTGGATGGAAAAACCAGACCCAACAGTATGCTACCTATAAGACCTAAAAAAACCTGCAGAGTTTGAGGGGCTCGAGAAATATTTTTCATTCAAGTGGATGTTGAAAGAATGCTTAGGTAGCAATATTTATACTGGACTACCAAAACTGGAACAGGAAGAAATAGAAAACCTGAACAGGCCAATAACCAGGGAGGAAATTGAAGCAGTCATCAAAAACCTCCCAAGACACAAGAGTCCAGGGCCAGATGACTTCCCAGGGAATTTTATCAAACGTTTAAAGAAGAAACCATACCTATTCTCCTAAAGCTGTTTGGAAAGATAGAAAGAGATGGAGTACTTCCAAATTCATTCTATGAGGCCAGCATCACCTTAATTCCAAAACCGGACAAAGACCCCACCAAAAAGGAGAATTACAGACCAGTGTCCCTGATGAACATGGATGCAAAAATTCTCAACAAGATACTGGCCAATAGGATCCAACAGTACATTAAGAAAATTATTCACCATGACCAAGTAGGATTTATCCCTGGGACACAAGGCTGGTTCAACACCCGTAAAACAATCAATGTGATTCATCATATCAGCAAGAGAAAAACCAAGAACCATATGATCCTCTCATTGGATGCAGAGAAAGCATTTGACAAAATACAGCATCCATTCCTGATCAAAACTCTTCAGAGTGTAGGGATAGAGGGAACATTCCTCGACATCTTAAAAGCCATCTATGAAAAGCCCACAGCAAATATCATTCTCAATGGGGAAGCACTGGGAGCCTTTCCCCCAAGATCAGGAACAAGACAGGGATGTCCACTCTCACCACTGCTGTTCAACATAGTACTGGAAGTCCTAGCCTCAGCAATCAGACAACAAAAAGACATTAAAGGCATTCAAATTGGCAAAGAAGAAGTCAAACTCTCCCTCTTCGCCGATGACATGATACTGTACATAGAAAACCCAAAAGTCTCCACCCCAAGATTGCTAGAACTCATACAGCAATTCGGTAGCGTGGCTGGATCAAATAGACTTTAAAAAGAAAAACTATAAAAAGAAACAAAGGACACTATATCAATAAATGGGACAATTAAACAACAAGATATAAACAAAAGTAAATATTTATGCACCTAATATGGGAGCACCCAAATATATAAAACATCCAATAATAAACATAGAGGAGCTAACCAATAGTAATGTAATAATAATAATAATAATAATAAAGGGACTTTATTGACCTACTTAAATCAATGGACAGATCATCCAACATAAAATCAACTAGGAAATAGTGACTTTGACAGATACTCTGGGACAAATGGATTTCACAGATATATTCAGAACATCCCATTCTACAACAGTAGAATACACAGTTTTTTAAGTGCACACAAAACATTCTTCAGAACAGATCATATATTAAGCCAAAAAAAACAAGCCTTTGCAGATTCAAAGATCAAAGTCATATCATGCATCTTTTCTGACCACAATGCTATGAAACCAGAAATTTACCACAAGAAAAAATCTGGAAAGAGTATATATATATATATATATATATATATATATATATATACACACACACATATACTCATATATACATATACATATACTCATGAATTGAGTGAACTCATATATATAAAATATGTGAGTGTATGTATATGTTAAATATATATAAGAATATATATATGTTAAATAACATGCTACTAAAAAATAAATGGATAAACCAAGAAATCAAATAAGAAAATAGAAATTACATAAAAAGCAATGAAAATGACAAAAGAGTAATAGAAAATATTAGGGATTCAGCAAAACCAGTACCAAGAGAAAATTTTATAGCAATAGAGGCCTACCTCAAGAAAGGAGAACATTTTTCAAATAAAAACCTAAGTTTTCACATAAAGGAGATAGAAAAAGAACAAAAAAAAAAACTAAAATCAACAGAAGAAAGGAAATAATAAAGATTAGAGTAGAAATAAATAATGCAGAAGCTAAAAACACATTAGAACTGATCAATGAAACCAGGAACTAGTTCTTTGAAGAGATCAGCATAATTGATAAACTTCTTATCAAATTTAGCAAAACAAAATAGAGAAAGGACTCATATAAATAAAATCACCAATAAAAATAAATTTATTATAAAAAAACAAATGAGAGAGGAGAAATAACAACTAACACCACTACAAACCATTGTAAGAGAATATTATGAAAAACTATATTTCAACAAATTAGATGACTTAGAAGAAATGGATAAATTTCTAGAAATATATAACCTACTGAAATGGAGGCATGAAGGTTAGAAAATTTAACCAATTGTATTTAGTAGCAAGGAAATGGAATCAGTTATCAAAAAACTCCCCCAAAACATGCCCAGGACCAGATGATCTCCCAGATGAATTCTGCCAAACATTAAAGAAGAGTTAATACTTATTCTTCTCAAAAATGAGAAAACTTCCAAATTCATTCTATGAACCCAAATACCCTGATACCAAACCAGATAAAGATACCAAAAAGAGAGAAAAAGAACTATATCTCTAATGAACACAGATGCAAAAATCCTCAACAAAATGACTAGCAAACAGAACTCGACAATATATTTTAAAAATCATTCACCACAATCAAGTGGGATTTATTCCCAGGATGAAGAGGTGGTTCAGTATTGGCAAATCAATCAACATGATACATTACATCAATGACAGAAAGAATAAAAAACATGATCATTTCAATAGATGCAGAAAAAGCATTTAAAAAAGTACAGCACCCATTCATGATAAAAAAAAAATACTCTCAACAAAGTAACTTTAGAGGTTACTTTGGTTAGAGGCACCCATTCATGATAAAAAAAAAAAACCCCTCAACATAATAAAGGTCATATATGAGGAAAGGCCATATACAAAACCCCCACAGTGAACATCATATTCGATGGGGGAAAAACTGAGAGCTTTCCCCTGAAGGTCAGGAACAAGACAAGGATGTCCATTTTCATTACATTAATTCAACATAGTACTGGAAGTCTTGGCCACAGCAATCAGACAATAAAAAAGAAATAAAAGGCATCCAACTGGTAAAGGAGAAGTAAAACTTTCACTATTTACAGGTAGTGTGATACTCTTTATGGAAAATTCTAAAGGCTCCACCCAAAACTACTAGATGTGGTAAATGAATTTAGTGAAGTCACAGGATACAAAAGCAATGTGCAGAAATCTGTTGCATTTCTGTATACTAATAATGAAGCAGCAGAAAGAAAAATTAAGAAAAATATCCCATTTACAAGTACATCAAAAATAATAAGATACCTAGGAATAAACTTAACCAAAGAGGTGAAGAACCTGTATTTTGAAAATGATAAAACATTGATGAAATAAGTTGAAGAGGACACAAAGAAGTGGAAAGACATTTCATGCTCATGAACTGAAGGAACTTATATTGTTAAAAGGTCTATACTATGCAAAGCATAATGTAATCCTTATCAAAATATCCAAACCATTTTTCACACAACTGGAACAAACAATCCTAAAGATTTGTATGGAACCACAAAAGACCCCAAATATACAAAACAATTTGAAAAAGTAAAACAAAACTGGAAGTATCACAATTCCAGATTTGAAGTTACTCTACAGAGAAGTTGAAATTAAAGCAGTAATATATAATAGTATATAATTGAATTATAATATATATTATTATATTATGTTATATTATAATCCACCATAGAAAGAAGGAATGAAATCTTGCCATTTGTAAATGATGTGGATGAAGCTAGAGTGTATTATGCTAAGTGAAATAAGTCAGTCAGAGAAAGACAAATACCATAATTTCACTCCTATGTGGAATTTAGTAAACAAAACATATGAACATAGGAAAGGGAAAAGAGAAGGAAGCAAACCATGAAACTCTTAAATATAGAGAACAAACTGAGGGTTGATGGAGGGACGTCAGCAAGAGACAAGCTAAATGAGTGATGGACATTAGAGTGCATTTGCGATGAGCACTGGATGTTATATATAAGTGATGAATCACTAAATTCTACTCCTGAAACTAATATTATACTATATGTTAACTAATCAGAAATCAAATAAAAACTTGAAACTAATTAACTAAACAAACAAACAAACCCACAACTATGTGGTCATTTGTTCTTTGGCAGACCAGGAAAGAATACCCAATAGGATAAAGAGAGTCTTTCAACAAAAGGTTTTGAGAAAACTGGACAGCAACATGAAAAAGAATGAAAGTGGACCACTTTCTTACACCATACACAAAAATAAATTCAAAATGGATCAGACTTGAATGTGAGACCTAAAGATATAAAAATCTTAAAAAAAAATAAAATAAAATAAAAAAATAAATAAATAAATAAAAATAAATAAATAAAAAAAATAAAAATCTTAGAAGAGAGCACAGGCAGTAATTTCTCAACATTTGCCATAGCAATATTTTTCTAAATATGTTTTCTGAGGTAAGGGAAATAAAAGCAAAAATAAACCATTGGGACTACATCAACATAAAAAGCTTCTGTGCAGTGAGGGAAAAATGAACAAAATTAAAAGGTAGCCTACTGAGTGGGAGACGATATTTTCAAATGATATATTCAATAAAAAGTTAGAATCCAAAATATGTAAAGAAATTGTCAAACTCAACACCCCAAAACCAAATAATCCAATTTAAAAATGGGCAGAAGACATGAACAAACATCTCAAAAGAAAACATTCAGATGGCCAACGGGCATATGAAGAGATGCTCAGTATCATTCATCATCAGGGAAATAGAAATCAAAACAACCGTGAAATATCATCTCACACCTGTCAAAATGGCTAGAATCCAAAACACAAGAAACAAGTGTTAGCGAGGATGTAGAGGAAAGGAAACTTTCTTACACTGTTGGTAGGAATGCAAACCCATGCAGCCACTGTAGAAACCACTATGGAGTTTCTTCAAAAATTTAAAAATAGGGATGCCTGGGTGGCTCAGCGGTTGAGCGTCTGCCTTTGGCTCAGGGAGTGATCCCGGAGTCCCAGGAGTGAGTGTGCTCATTCATTTGTTTGTTAACAAATTAATTTATTCGTTTATTTATTCATTCATGAAATTGGTCACATAAAGCTCCTTATGTGTCAGAAGCTGGGGAAATGAATAAGACACAATTTTTTATCTCAAGAAGCACTAAACTATTTATGTCAATATATTAAAAGCTATTGACCATGTAACTGTGAAGTAAAGGGATGGACAATACTCTGTGGAAAGCACTAAGTTTAAGGGAATTTAGCTTCACAATGGAGAAAATATTTGAGCTGGAGTTTAGAAGATGATGAGTAAAAATTTACCAACAAAGAGGCTGACTATTCAGGAAAAGAAAATAACATTGAGTGGTAGAAGTTTCTGATGGGTTTAAAGGATAGCAGGGAATTTAGGGTGTCTAGAGTATGGGATAAATGGGTACAGGGAGGTAGCAGAAATTGAATTTGGAAATATAATTAGAAAACTTAACTATCATGCTATAAATTGGTCCTTTTTCTTGATAGGGAGTCGACTGAGCTTCTTAATGTATGTTTTAGCTGAGCATTCTTCATTTAAGATGGAACCCTCCTAGCATTATGGAAGGGAGACTCAAGAGTGAAAAACTGTTGAAAAGAAAAGTCAGCTCATGATTCTCCTCTCATACTTTTTCTTTTCCTTCCTATTTTTCTTTTCTCATGCCTCCTCATATTCCTTCCTTCTTTTCTCTTTTTTCTCTTTCTCTTTCTTCTGTTTGCTTTCTTCCTTCCAGGAAATGTTTATTCAGTACCAGGCTTGTGCTAGATCCAGTTTTAGGCTTTGAGGATAAAAAAATTAGTAAAGGATAGCTTCTATATTCAAAGAGCCTGTAGCCCAAGGGTGGGGGGAATTAATTCACCACTACTGAGTGGTAAAACCTATGAAAAAGGTCAAATGGTCATTCAAGTAGGAAATATGAAAGCCAGCAGAAAAATTATGATAATGGGTGGAAAGAGTAAAATTAGAGCTACTGAATCATCCTAAGGTAGGACCTATAAAGTTTAATAATTCCCATAATAGAAAACAGATTTATAGTACCCACTATACAATTGTTTTCAGATGTGGGATGTGTGTGTGTTGAGTAATAAATTTATTTTTTTAATAAATTTATTTTTTATTGGTGTTCAATTTGCCAACATACAGAAAAACACCCAGTGCTCATCCCGTCAAGTGCCCCCCTCAGTGCCTGTCACCCATTCACTCCCACCCCCCACCCTCCTCACCTTCCACCACCCCTAGTTCATTTCCCAGAGTTAGGAGTCATTATGTATTGTCTCCCTTTCTGATATTTCCCACACATTTCTTCTCCCTTCCCTTCTATTCCCTTTCACTATTATCTATATTCCCCAAATGAATGAGAACATATAATGTTTGTCTTTCTCCGATTGACTCATTTCACTCAGCATAATACCCTCCAGTTCCATCCACATTGAATCAACTGGTGGGTATTTGTCATTTCTAATGGTTGAGGAATATTCCATTGTATACATAAACCACATCTTCTTTATCCATTCATCTTTCGATGGACACTGAGGCTCCTTCCACAGTTTGGCTATTGTGGACATTGCTGCTAGAAACATCGGGGGGAAGGTGTCCCGGCGTTTCATTGCATCTGTGTCTTTGGGGTAAATCCCCAACAGTGCAATTGCTGGGTCGTAGGGCAGGTCTATTTTTAACTCTTTGAGGAACCTCCACACAGTTTTCCAGAGTGGCTGCACCAGTTCACATTCCCACCAACAGTGCAGGAGGGTTCCCTTTTCTCCACATCCTCTCCAACATTTGTGGTTTCCTGCCTTGTTAATTTTCCCCATTCTCACTGGTGTGAGGTGGTATCTCATTGTGGTTTTGATTTGTATTTCCCTGATGGCAAGTGATGCAGAGCATTTTCTCATGTGCATGTTGGCCATGTCTATGTCTTCCTCTGTGAGATTTCTCTTCATGTCTTTTGCCCATTTCATGATTGGATTGTTTGTTTCTTTGGTGTTGAGTTTAAGAAGTTCTTTACAGATCTTGGAAACTAGCCCTTTATCTGATACGTCATTTGCAAATATCTTCTCCCATTCTGTAGGTTGCCTTTTAGTTTTGTTGACTGTACCCTTTGCTGTGCAAAAGCTTCTTATCTTGATGAAGTCCCAATAGTTCATTTTTGCTTTTGTTTCTTTTGCCTTCGTGGATGTATCTTGCAAGAAGTTACTGTGGCCGAGTTCAAAAAGGGTGTTGCCTGTGATCTCTTCTAGGATTTTGATGGACTCTTGTCTCACATTTAGATCTTTCATCCATTTTGAGTTTATCTTTGTGTCTGGTGCAAGAGAGTGGTCTAGTTTCATTCTTCTGCATGTGGATGTCCAATTTTCCCAGCACCACTTATTGAAGAGACTGTCTTTCTTCCAATGGATAGTCTTTCCTCCTTTATCGAATATTAGTTGACCATAAAGTTCAGGGTCCACTTCCGGGTTCTCTATTCTGTTCCATTGATCTATGTGTCTGTTTTTATGCCAGTACCATTGTATCTTGATGATCACAGCTTTGTAATACAGCTTGAAATCTGGCATTTTGATGCGCCCAACTTTGGTTTCCTTTTTTAAAAAACATTTTTTGGTATATTTTTTTATTGGAGTTCGATTTGCCAACATGTAGTATAACACCCAGTGCTCATCCCGTCAAGTGCCCCCCTCAGTGCCCATCACCCAGTCACCCCATCCCCCCGCCCACTTCCCCTTCCACTACCCCTTGTTCATTTCCCAGAGTTCAATGTCTCTCATGTTCAATACTCCTCTAGCTATTTGGGGTCTTTTCTGGTTCCATACAAATCATAATTGTTCCATCTCTGTGAAAAAAAATCCATGGTATTTTGATAGGGATTGCATTGAATTTATCAATTACCCTAGATAACATAGACATTTTCACAATATTTATTCTTCCAATCCATGAGCATGGAACGTTTTTTTATCTCTTTGTGTCTTCCTCAATTTCTTTCATGAGTGTTCTGTAGTTTTGGGAATACAAATCCTTTACCGCTTTGCTTAGTTTTATTCCTAGGTATCTTATGCTTTTGGGTGAAATTATAGATGGAATTGACTCCTTAATTTCTCTTTCTTCAGTTTCACTGTTAGTGTATAAAATGCCACTGATTTCTGGGCATTGATTTTGTATCCTGCTACACTGCTGAATTGCTGTATGAGTTCTAGCAATCTTGGGGTTGACTCTTTTGGGTTTTCTATGTACAGTATCATGTCATCTGCGAATAGGGAGAGTTTGACCTCTTCTTTGCCAATTTGAATGCCTTTTATTTCTTTTTGTTGTCTGATTGCTGAGGCTAGGACTTCCAGTACTACGTTGAATAGCAGTGGTGAGAGTGGACATCGCTGTCGTGTTCCTGATCTAGTGGAAAGGCTCCCAGTGTTTCCCCATTGAGAATGATATTTGCTGTGGGCTTTTTGTAGATGGCTTTTAAGTGCTGAGGGATGTTCCCTCTATCCCTACACTCTGAAGCGTTTTGATCAAGAATAGAGTCTGTATTTTGTCAAATGCTTTCTCTGCATCTATTGACAGGATCAATGGTTCATGTTTTTTCTCTTATTGATATCATCTATCACGTTGATTGTTTTATGAGTGCTGAACCAGCCTTGCATCCTGGAGATAAATCCCATTTGGTCATGGTGAATAATCTTCTTAACTTATTGTTGGATCCTATTGACTAGTATCTTGGTGAGAATTTTTGCATCTGTGTTCCTCAGGGGTATTAGTCTATAATTCTCCCTTTTGGTGGGGCCTTTGTCTGGTTTTGTAATTAAGGTGATGCAGGTCTCGTAAAATGAGTTTGGAAGTATTCCATCCCTTTCAATCTTTCAGAACAGCCTTAGTAGAATAGGTATTGTTTCTTCTTTAAACGTTTGAAAGAATTCCCCTGGGAATCCATCTGGTCCTGGACTTTTGTGAGTTGGGGTTTTTTGATGCCTGCTTCAATTTCCTCCCTGGTTATTGGCCTGTTCAGGTTTTCTATTTCTGTTCCATTTTGGTAGTTTGTGGTTTTCCTGAAATGTGTCCATGTCTTCTAGACTGCCTAATTTTTGGCCTATATCTGATCATAATATGGTTTAAAAATCGTTTGTATTTCCTTGGTGTTGGTTGTGATCTCTCCTTTTTCATTAGTGATTTTATTAATTTGAGTCTTTTCTCCTTTCTTTTTAATAAGGCTGGCTAATGGTTTATCCATCTTATTAATTCTTTCAAAGAACCAGCTCCTGGTTGTGCTTATCTGTTCTACAGCTCTTCTGGTCTCTATTACATTGAGTTCTACTCAAATCTTTATTAACTCTCTTCTTCTGCTTTTATTTGCTGTTCTTTCTCCCGTTCCTTTAGGAGTGAGTTTCACTTGGGTATTTGAGTTTTTTCCAATATTTTGAGGGATGCTTGTATTGCGATGTATTTCCCTCTGAGGACTGCTTTTGCTGTATCCCAAAGAGTTTGAATGGTTGTATCTTCATTTTCATTAGTTTCCATGAATCTTTTTTAATTCTTCTCTAATTTCCTGGTTGACCCATTCATCTTTTAGCAGGATGCTCTTTAACTTCCACGTGTTTCAGTTTCTTCCAAATTTCTTCGTGTGATTGAGTTCAAGTTTCAAACCATTTTGTTCTGAAAATATACAGGACACAATCCCAATATTTTGGTATTGGTTGAGACTTGATTTGTGACCCAGTACATGGTCTATTCTAGAGAAAGTTCCATGTGCACTTGAGAAGAATGTGTATTTAGTTGCATTCAGATGCAACTTCTGTGTATATTTGTGAAATCCATCTGGTCCAGTGTATCATTTAAAGCTTTTGTTTCTTTGGTTTTGTTGTGCTTAGAAGATCTGTCATTTGCAGAAAGTGAATGTTGAAGTCTCTTACTAATTGTATATTATTATCTAAGTATGTCTTTACTTTGGTTATTAATTGATCAATATACTTGGCAGTTCCCACATTAGAGGCATAAATATTCATGATTGTTATGTCTTCTTGTTGGAAAGACCCTTTAAGTATGATATAGTGTCCCTCTTCATCTCTTACTACAGTCCTTGGGATAAACTTTAATTTTTCTAGTATGAGGATTGCTACCCCAGCTTTCTTTTGAGGACCATTTGAATGGTAAATGGTTCTCCACCCTTTCATTTCAGCCTAGAGGTGTCCTTAGGTCTAAAATGAGTGTGTTGTAGACAGCAAATTGATGTGTCTTACTTTTTTATCCAGTCTGAAACCCTGCATCATTTGATGGGATCATTTAGCCCACGTTCAGAGTTACTATTGAAAGATATGAATTTAGTGTCATCATAATACCTAGTCAGCCCCTGTTTCTGTGGATTATTTCTCGGGCTTCCTCTTTCTTTTACAAAGTCCCCCTTAATATTTCTTGCAGAGCTGAATTGGTGGTCACATATTCTTTCAGTTTCTGCCTATCTTGGAAGCTCTTTATCTCCCCTTCTGTTCTGAATGAGAGACTTGCTGGATAGAGTATTCTTGGCTGCATGTTCTTCTCATTTAGTACCCTGAATATATCCTGCTAGCCCTTTCTGGACTGCCAGGTCTTTGCGGAAAGGTGTGCTGTTAATCTAATATTTCTCCCCATATAAGTCAGGGATCTCTTGTCTCTTGCTGCTTAAAGATTTTCTATTTATCTTTGGAATTTTCAAGTTTCACTATTAAATGTCGAGGTGTTGAATGGTTTTTATTGATTTTGGAGGGGACTTTTCTATTCCGGATCTTAATGCCTTTTTCCCTCCCCAGTTAGGGAAGCTGTCAGCTATGATTTGTTCAAATATGCTTTCTGACCCTCTGTCCCTCTTGGTGCTCTCTGGAACCCCATTCCAGAGAAGGGTTCTTCCTTCTGAGGCTATCATTTATTTCCCTTAACGTTTACTCATGGTCTTTTAATTGTTTTTCTCTTTTTTCCTCAGGTTTTTCCCTTGCCATCAACCTGTCTGTTATGTCACTCACTCTTTCTTCTACCTCGTCATTAACCCTCGTCATTAGGACCTCCAGTTTGGATTGCATCTCTTTTAATTCATTTTAATTTCGGCCTGATTAGATCTAAATTCTGCAGCTATGAAGTCTCTTGAATCCTTTATGTTTTTTTCCAGAGCCATCAGTAGCTTATAATTGAGTTTCTGAACTGGATTTCTGACATTGGATTGTGATCCAAATTCTATAACTCTGTGGGAGAGAGTATGGTTTCTGATTCTTTCTTTCATGGTGAGTTCTTCTTTCTAGTCATTTTGCTCAGTGCAGAGTGGCTGTATGAGTGGGCTGAGTCAAGAATATCAACCACGACCTAAGTAAATTTCACTCTAGATGATTCCACCTAGGTCAGGGGCTAGAAATTGAAAACAAAGATCAGAATGTAATAAAACAAAAGGACCTCTAAAGTGAAAGCAAATTTTGAAACAAAGTAGTAAAAAATAAAAGGCCAAGAATCCCAAAGAAAAAAGAGAAAAAAAAAAAAAAAAAACGAAAAGAAGAAAAAAAGGGGGGGAGCTACTGGGAGATAGTGGTGGTGATGAAGTTTAGTGGAGGGAAAATGTAGCCTATCCACATGTACTCGGGGGAGCTGCCCCCCCCCCCGCCAGGTGCTGGGCTCAGTGGGAGCTGTTTACCCTCTGTTCCCTGGCAGCCTTGCCTCTCCCAGGCACAAAGAGACACAAGGAGGAACAACAACACTGGCAGCAGCCAGGTCTCCAGCTCTGGAGTCAGCTCCCACAGTAACTACTGGAGTCTCAAAGTCCACACTAGCCTAGATGCTCCTGAGGGCAGGTGCAGGTGCACTTTCTGCACAGCTTGGGGGCGCCCAGCAGTAGGAGCATCCTCGCTGTCATGTGCTCTCCTGCCTCCGCCTGTCCCGGGGGGACTGCCGGATCCTGGGCTGTGTCCCCAGGCACCCTGGGATCCGGGGCCTGTGCTGTTGGAATTGCGCTCTGGGGTTGTGGCTTCCGAAGGCAGCAGGGTGCAGACCCCTCTGCCCAGAGCCCCTGCCTCACCGCCTGGCTTCTCCCCGAGGCCCTGCCTGGTGCACACTCTAGCCCCTTACCGAGATCGGCCTGAGGTGTGTAGTGCACTATCCCTGAGCACACTTCCTCTATGAGGGATTCCGGGAGACTGGAGGCTCCACTGCCTCTCCTGCAGTTCTGCCTGATTTCCCTACTAAGCGCCTTTCTGTCGGGGAGAATCTGGTGCAAATTTTTTAAAGTTCCTGTTTTTCTGGGGCTGGGTTTTCCTGTCCCAGAGGCTCTCACAGCCTGGTCTTGGCACGTCTCCTTCCGGGGCCTCTACCACACTTGATTCTTTTTTATTTTCTTCCACCTTCCTACCTTGCTTAAATCAAAAACCCTTCTCTCTGTAGGGTTCCGGCTGTCCTCTCTTTAAATCGCAGGTCAGTGTAAGCTGTTTGCCCTGTTAAGCCTTTGTTCCCTGTAGGCAGGCCTCTCTTGAGGGTAAAAGGAAAGAAAAAGAGAAAAGGCAGGTTCAGATCCCCAGCACCACAGCTGAGAGATCCCAGTGTATGTCAAACTGTAGACTCCTATAGTGACCACTTACTCAGATCCTCCTGGGGTCAGTGGGGGAACACTGATTTGTACAATTTGAAGGACGTCTGATGGAGAGATTTCTCTGGTGCATGGCACCTGCTCCACTCCTGGAGTAAGTGGAGGGTCACCCCACTTCCATTGCAGGGCCCTAGCATGAAAAGTATTCACCTGGTCAAGTGATGAAAAGCAGATGAAAGCAGAGGGTTGCTGAGTTCCAGTCCTTTGCAAGGACCCAGTTCAAGGATGGACCCTCTATCCATCCCCAATTTGGAGTTTATTTCACATGCTGAGTTTTCTCCCAGGCTCACTGACCTAAAACCACTTTACTGCTTCAGTGCTTGGGAACTCTGCTGGCTCAGGTCCCCCTATCCTTTCTGTGCCTCTGGGAATACTGTGACCTCACTGTCCCTCCTACAATTCTGCCCCATTTCACTGCTGAGCACTTTTCAGGCAGGAAAAACTCAGAGGCAGATTTCTAAAGGTCCCAATTTTGAGCCCCAGGACTGTATCACTTTCTTACAGCTGGTTTACAAAGGCTCCTTCCACCCCCCAACCTTTATCTCCAGATATATTCCCTCCATTTCCCTTCTCCTCACTCCTACATTGCAAGAAGTGGTCACTTTTCTATTTGTAGAGTTCCAGCTGTTCTTTCTTTACATCTCAGGTTGAATTCATTGGTGTTCAGGATGGTTTGAAAGTTATCTAGCTAAATTTGGAGGATCAGATGAAACTCTTCCGCCATCTCACCTCTTCCGTCTCCTTCTTTACTTTTAAATTTATTTTCCTCCATAGAACTTACGAGTTTTTAACTTACTACATATTTTTTTATAAAAATTTTTATTTATTTATAATAGAGAGAGAGAGAGAGAGAGAGAGGCAGAGACACAGGCAGAGGGAGAAGCAGGCTCCATGCACCGGGAGCCTGATGTGGGATTCGATCCCAGGTCTCCAGGATCGCGCCCTGGGCCAAAGGCAGGCGCCAAACCGCTGCGCCACCCAGGGATCCCTAACTTACTACATATTTATACTATTATTGTATATATATCTCTCCATGCTATGAAGGCTAAGGTTTGTTTCTGTTTTGTTCATTGCTGATATTGCACTCTCAATATCAAGAACAAAGGTAACAACACAGAAAACAATAGATATATTTGTGAGTATGTGGAGAAAGGGATGGAAATGCAAACTATTGCAGCCCCTCTGGAAAACAGTATGGAGGGTCCTCAAAAGGTTAAATATAGAACTACCTTATGACATAGCAATTGCACTACTAGGTATTTACCCAAAGGATACAAAAATACTGACTTGAAGGGGCACATGAATTCTGATGTTTCTAGCAGCATTAACAATAGCCAAATTATGGAAAGAGTTCAAGTGTTCATTGACCCATGAATGGATAAAGATGTGAGATATATTCTGTATATATATATATATAAATTGAAATAAAAATTCTGTAATATATATATATATAATTGAATTGAAATAAAAATGTGTGTGTGTGTGTCTGTGTGTGTGTGTGTAATTCAGCCATAAAAAAAGAATAAAATCTTGCCATTTGCAATGACCTGGATGGAGCTAGAGTGCATTATGCTAACCAAAATAAGTCAATCAGAGAAAGACAAATACCATATGATTTTTCTCATATGTGGGATTTAAGAAACTAAACAGATGAACATAGTGGAAAGGAGAATAAAGAGAGGGAAGAAAAGCATGATGCACTCTTAACTACAGAGAACGAACTGAGGGTTACTGGAGGGAGGTGGGTGAGGGATGGGCTATGTAGTGATAGATATTAAGGAGGCCACTTGTGATGAGCAATGGGTATTATAGATAAGTGTTGAATCACTAAATTCTACTTCTTAATCCAATATTACCATATCTGTTAACTAACTAGAATTATATAGAAACTTGAAACAAGGGAAACAAACAAAAAACAGTACCAGACAAATAGTAGGCACTAGTTAAGTAGGTGCTGAAGAAATGAATACACACACACACACACACACACACACATGAATTTTAAGAATTAGGATACTTTTCATTGAGTGCTTTGTTTCATTATGCTAAAAAATTGCAATATTATTCCCACCAGGGCACCTTCAACTAATGGGAGATACTAAAGATGAGAGTAATGAGGTGGAGGGAGTTTGAGCACCAGAAGCAGATTACTTATCTTTAATTTCCATCTACTGCCCCACAGTACTTTTGTAGTCTTGTTCAAATTATTTGGATTCTGAATTTCCAAGTGTATGAAATGAGATACTTTTCTTACAATCTCATAGGGATATTTTTAGAAAAAATAAGGGAGAAAAGAGGAAATATTCTAAATATTGAAAGACTCTTTTTAAATGTATCTTAGTAATAGTGTTTTGCTCATATTATTTAGCAAAGGCTTAAGTGATTGGATGCTGGAAAATCTATATTATGAACCACCTTAGATAAGTTTGCCCAACTACATTCTAAAAAGTACCATGTAGGGTATATGAGTATATAGAAGTATGTTACATTTTTTTTTACATTATTTTTATAAGTTGTCAAAATTGTTTTACAACAAGCAGTGTTTCCATGAGATTTATTGTATAGTATATTCTGGATTTGGCTCATAGTTAGAATTTTTCAAGTTTAATTTTTTTATATTCTTTCAGATAAAAATCTACTCCCAGTGTAATCTATGAATTTTTATAATTTTTAAAATTAATGAATCCCTGGAAACCTTGTTAAAATTTTCTTCTCATACTCTAAAATAATTTCCAATAATAAATAATTTCATTATTTTTTTTTCAAAAAAATTTCAAAGATTTCCTCATTCTTAGATATTTTTAGTAAGACTCTGATTTATTATGTATCCTATGATCACCACTTAATAAAATCTTTTTTGGACTCTTGAAGATCCAGCATTATCATCTTAGACAAAGAGAATTGGGTTGACTAAAAAAAAAAAAGATTGCAAATTCTAAAGAAAAAGGAATAAATCAGAAATAGTTCACAGGTACAGTAAATATTATGGTCAACCCTCAAGTGATAATAAATAGTATAATGACATTTTCATCTCACTAATTGATGTTCTTGGTTTGCCAGTCTCAGAGTGAATAGTAACTACTCTCAAATAAGAGATAGTAAGCCTAAACACAATGCTAAGTTTTGTATGACCAATATATTTAGTTTTAATTTTAGAATAAAATTATTCTTTCCCTTGATCTATGTGTATTGTTTTGTGCCAGTACCATACTGTCTTAATGTCTACAGCTTTGTAATAGAGCTTGAAGTCTGGAACTTGATGCCTCTGGCTTTTCTTTTTCAGGATTGCTCTGGCTATTTGGAATCTTTTGTGGTTACATACAAATTTAAGGATTGTTTGTTTTAGCTCTGTGAAAAATGACAGTGGTAATATGATAAGCATTAATTACATCGAATGTATAAATTACTTTGCGTAGAATGGATATTTTAGCAATGTTTATTCTTCCAATCCAAGAGCGTGGAATGTTTTTCCACTTCTTTATGTTGTCTTTAATTTCTTTCATAAGTATTCCATAGTTTTCAGAGTAGAAGTCTTTTACCTCTTTCATTAGGTTTATCATATCATCTGCAAATAATGATAGCTTGACCTGTTATTTGCCAATTTGGATGACATTTATTTCTTTTTCTTGTCTGATTGCTGAGGCCCAAACTTCCTGTGCTATGTTAAATAACAGTGGTGAGAGTGGACATCCTTGTTTTATTTCTGACCATAGAGGTAAAACTGAGTTTTTCCCTATTATGGATGATATTAGCTGTGGGTCTTTCATATCTGGCTTTTATGATATTGAGATATGTTTCTTCTATGCCTACTTTATTGAGGGTTTTTATCAAGAATAGATGCTTTATTTCCTCAAATGGCAACACCCATAAAACCAAATAATCCAGTTAAGAAATAGACAGAAGACATGAATAGATTTTTTTTTTCAAATAAGACATCCAGATGGCTAACAGATACATGAAAAGGTGCTCAATATTACTCATCATCAGGGAAATACAAACCAAAATCACAATGAGATGCCACCTCACATTGGTCAGTGTGGCTAGAATTAACAACACAGGAGAGACAATAGATGTTGTCAAGAATGAGAAGAAAGGGCAACTCTTGCATTATTGGTGGGAATGCAAACTGGTGCAGGCACTCAGGAAAACAGTATGGTGATTTCTCCAAAAACTAAATATAGAGCCACCCTATGATCCAGCAATTGCACTACTAGGTATTTATGCAAAAGATACAAAAATATACATTCAAAGGAGTACATGCATCCCTATGTTTATAGCAGCATTATGAACAATAGCCAAATTATGGAGAACGCAAATGGATATAAAAGATGTGGTATTTATATACAATAGGGTACTATTCAGCCATCAAAAGGAATGAAATCTTGCCATTTGCAAAGATGTGGATAAAGCTAGAGTGTATTATGCTAAGTTAAATAAGTCAGTGAGAGAAAAATACCATATGATTTCACTCATATGTGAACATTCAGAAGGAGGAAAAAGAGAAAGGGAAAAGATTCATGATAAACTCAACTACAGAGAACAAAACTGAGGGTTGATGGAGGAAGATGGGTGGGGGATGGGATAGATGTAGGTAATGGGTATTCATGTTATCATGAGCACTGGGAGTTAGATGTAAATGATGGACCACTGAACTCCATTCCTGAAACCAATATTGAACTGTATGTCAACTAACTAGAATTCAAATTTTAAAAATAGAAAAAAATAAAATTAAATTATCTTGTGATTACAACTAATATACTCCTAAATCCCAGTGTAGGACTGCCAAATGATTCTATATTTTCATAGTATAACTGCCTTTATGCATTGCTTATTAGATTTTGGGTTTATTTCATCACTATCTATTATAGCATCAATGGAACAAATAAATGTACTATGTATCAGAGAGCTCCACTGAGAAATTTTACAGTTTTTAATATCCAGATATTGAGTCTAATTAAGCATTTACTTAAAATGTAAGACAAGCTAGTGTAATTTCAGGCTTTAAGAATCTGAGAAATATTTCTAGTAAATTCAGAAATATCAGATTTCTAGATCCCTGGAAATCTAGTAGTAATTCAGTAAACCAAAAATCTTCAATTTATCCTAGATTTTAAAACCAGGCTTTGAAAACATTAAAGTGATTACTTTTAAAGCTTCACCTATAATAATGTGAAGATAAGAATCAATGAAAATATATTCTGTGAACAAAGAATTTTTTCCCCTGAAGTCCTGAGTCACGAATCACAGGTTACAAATAATACTCTGTTTCTGAGGCATTATGCTCCCCACACCACAATAATTAAATTGATGATGATCTCTTTCTCTCGATCCTAATTAATACTTTATATTTTAATTCTTACCATCAAATCATGTATTTAAGTGAAAAATTGCAATTGCTTTAATAATGGATTTGTCCCCTTTATAGAATAATATACAATATCTGATAGTGTTATACTAATGTCTATTTATTCACTGTAATTAAAATTATGCATACTGTAAGAAATTTAAGATCCTTTTTTTAAAGAATAAAATTTATTTTTTTTAAAGATCTATTTGTTTATTCATGAAGACAGAGAGAGAAAGAGAGAGAGAGGCAGAGACACAGGCAGAGGGAGAAGCAGGCTCCATGCTGGGATCCCGATGTGGGATTCGATCCCTGGTCTCCAGGATCATGCCCTGGAATGAAGGTGGTGCTAAACCTCTGAGCCACCTGAGCTGCCCAGAAATTTAAGATCCTTTAAAACCTATCAAGTGGCAAGTATGAGATATGAGTGGCCCTCCTACATCCATAATGGTCATTGATCATTGATCAAATAGCTCTTTCCTGCTGACCCTGGATATCACCAAAAAATCTTCATTAAAATCTGCTTACATTTAGTATTCTTTCCTCAGTAATTAAGAAACCTATGAAACTGTCTTGAATTGTCTTTATTCTTTCAAAATAAAATATTTTCTTTATCTGTTATTTTAATAGCTTAATAGTTGAAATTCAATCAAAATTTTAAAAAACAAATAGTTAATAGCCCTCAGTTTCTAATTCATTTGGTAGTAAATAAAGGTGGATGTGGGTGGGTTTTGGCATATTTTGTTGCCCTGATAAGTGAACCAGCATCATAAGCCTGTGATGTATGATCTGCTGCAATAGACTAGATAATATCCTATTATCTCTTCCTACTCGGTACTTCTGAAGTGAAGCAAGGTTGCATAACAACCACAGTAGTTTAATCTTTGAAGCCTTTTATATAGCTGTGTCAAAAATTAATAAGTTGAAATTCTATTCCCATGTATCTGTGAGCCAATTTCAGTGGAATACAAGGATGTCTCTCAATGAGGGCATGCTGGCATTTGGAGATGACAATTCTTTGCTGTACAATATTGTCTCTCATCTCACTATATGTTTAGGGTCTCCCAGCTTTTATCCTCTTAAATCAGTCATGCCTGTAAAAATCCAAAAGTTTGGAGCACCTAGCTGGCTCAGTGGTTGAGCATCAACCTTTGGTTCCAGTTGTGATATCTGGGATTGAGTCCTGTATGAGGTTCCCTGTGGGGAGTCTGCTTCTCCCTCTGTCTTTATCTCTACCTCTCTCTGTGTGTCTCTCATTAATAAATAAATAAAATCTTTAAAAATATCCAAGAGTTCACCAACTTATATTTCTGTGTTGTAGACACAATAAAAAGGAAGTATTATGCTATAACAATAATTGTGCCTTTAAAGATATATGAAAGATGCCTCATGAACCAGTTGATACATCTAGCCTAAGATTTTTTTAATAATAAATTTATTTTTTATTGGTGTTCAGTTTGCCAACATACAGAATAACACCCAGTGCTCATCCCGTCTAGCCTAAGATTTTTATCAGAAATACTGAGGTAAAAGCAAACATCAACTCTGGATGTATGGTGGATAAAGTTCAAAAATAGATTCAACTTAATTTTCAAATTAAATTCACAAAAACTTGAAGGGCTTTTATAGATGAGTCATTCTCATGCCTATATTATTGTTTATCTTAAACTGATTCCATAGATTCATGCTGCTTATCTAACACATCATCACTGAATTGGTGTGTTAGAATGAATAACTGATTAAACAAGGAGAAAGAATGGTTTCTATAAGGTTAATTCTGAGGTGGCTGAGATATATTTTGGTTGACAAAGAATATAGAGGAAAAATAATTCAATGATGGAAACAGAACACATTGAGTGGGTCCCTTTTTTCCATATAGGCTTAAAGAACTAAAAGGTCATGGTTACCATGGTGAGGAGTTGAAAGACCACAGCCACTCCTCTCTTCTCTGAGAAGCTAAATTTGTTACTTGTTCTCTGTCACACTTGAGAGCTCTCTGGTTACAACAATAAAATAACTCTAATAATTATAGACCTCTGCATTCAGCTTTTTATTTCTGTTAGTGCTATGTACCTCTTTCTTATCTGGCTGCCCTCCAGGGGGAGCTTCTGGTTTGGTTCTGCCTCAGGTTTCATGCAGAAGTCAGGCCTCTGTAGCATTGCCCCCTACAGCAAACCTCCCCCAAGAAACATTGGGCAAGAGAAATTGTAATAAAGATTTCATGTGGGACTGAGAAGAGGTTTGCATTTCACATCACAGAACAGCGCAATTTATTACAATTCCCCATTTGATGTTTTTGTTTTCATTCAAAGTTGCTTATTTAATGATGAAGCATTAGGATTTCTCTCCTTCTTCATGCCTTTTATATCTCTACTATTATGTCAAACAATCCAGCTCTGTCTTCAAATTTGTAAACAATATTTTGCAAGAAAAACCCTATATTTATTAGAATCCTCCCTTATTTATAAAGTGGTTCAACAACCATCTAATCTTTTTGTTTTCAATTCAGGTGAAATTAATGTACAGTGTTATATTAGTTTAGGTATAATACAGTAATTCGATAATTTTGTACATAGTGACCATCATGGTAAGTGTACTCTAAGTCTCCCTCACCTATTTCACCCATTCGCGTACTCTACCTCCCCTCTGGTAGCCTCCAGTTTATTTTCCATATTTAAGAGTCTCTTCTTGCTTATTTGTCTCTTTTTACTTTGTTCATATTTCTCTTTTTTAATAATAAATTTTTTATTGGTGTTCAATTTGCCAACATACAGAATAACACCCAGTGCTCATCCCGTCAAGTGCCCCCCTCAGTGCCCGTCACCCATTCACCCCCACCCCCAGCCCTCCTCCCCCTTCCACCATCCCTAGTTCGTTTCCCAGAGTTAGGAGTCTTTGTGTTCTATTTCCATTTCTGATATTTCCTACCCATTTCTTCTCCCTTCCCTTATATTCCCTTTCACTATTATTTATATTCCCCAAATGAATGAGACCATATAATGTTTGTCCTTCTCCGATTGACTCATTTCACTCAGCATAATACCCTCCAGTTCCATCCACGTCGAAGCACATGGTGGGCATTTGTCGTTTCTAATGGCTGAGGAATATTCCATTGTATACATAAACCACATCTTCTTTATCCATTCATCTTTCGATGGACACCGAGGCTCCTTCCACAGTTGGGCTATTGTGGCCATTGCTGCTAGAAACATCGGGGTGCAGGTGTCCTGGCTTTTCATTGCATCTGTATCTTTGGGGTAAATCCCCAACAGTGCAATTGCTGGGTCATAGGGCAGGTCTATTTCTAACTCTTTGAGGAACCTCCACATAGATGCAATCCCTATCAAAATACCATGGACTTTCTTCAGAGAGTTAGAACAAATTATATTAAGATTTGTGTGGAATCAGAAAAGACCCTGAATAGCCAGGGGAATTTTAAAAAAGAAAACCATAGCTGGGGGCATCACAATGCCAGACTTCAGGTTGTACTACAAAGCTGTGGTCATCAAGACAGTGTGGTACTGGCACAAAAACAGACACATAGATCAATGGAACAGAATAGAGAATCCAGAAGTGGACCCTCAACTTTATGGTCAACTAATATTCGATAAAGGAAGAAAGACTATCCATTGGAAGAAAGACAGCCTCTTCAATAAATGGTGCTGAGAAAATTGGACATCCACATGCAGAATGAAACTAGACCACTCTCTTGCACCATACACAAAGATAAACTCAAAATGTTCATATTTCTTGTTTCTTAAATTCAACATATGTGTGAAATCCTATATTTGCTTTTCTATAACTGACTTACTTCACTTAAAACTATACCCTCTAAAAAAAAAAAAAAAAAAAAAAAAAAAAAAAAAAAAAAAAAACTATACCCTCTAGATCCCTCCATGTTGTTGCAAATGACAAAAAACATACAACTTAATACCAAAAAATCAAATAATCCAATTAAAAATGGACAAGAGACATGAACAGACATTTCTCCAAAGAAGACATATGGAAGGACAACAGACACATGAAAAAATACTCAACATCATTTATCATCAGGGAAATGCAAATCAAAACCACAATGAGATATCACCTCATGTTTGTCAGAATGGCTGAAATCAAAAACACAAGAAACAGCAAGTGTTGGCAAGAATGTGAAGAAAAAGAATCCTCATGCACTCATTGTTGGTGGGAATACAAACTGGTGCAGTCACTGTGGAAATAATATGGAGATTCCTCAAAAAATTTTTTAAAAATTAGCATATGATCCAGTAATTCCACTACTGGATATTTACCCAAAGAATGTGAAAACATTAATTGGAAAATATATATACATCCTTATGCTTATTGCAGCATTATTTAAAATAGACAATTTATGGAAGCAACCCAAGTGTCCATAGATAGATGAATGGATAAAGCAGAAGTGATATAGATAGATAGATGATAGATAGATAGATAGATAGATAGATAGATAGATAGATAGATGATAGATAGATATAGATGATAGATAGATGATAGATATAGATGATATAGATATAGATATAGATATAGATAGATATAGATATTACTCAGCCAAAAAAAAAACAATCATTTAATCTTAATACATTTGGTCTTTTGAGAATGATATCTCACATTCAATTCCTGCACACACAACCTCCAATCAATTTATACAAATACATTTACTATACCAAAGAAGCTCAGATATTCTACCACAGTGAATTTTGAGCCAAAGTTGAGGTCCCTAGCTCTGTAACAACACTGTATACTTATTTAAGACAACCTAGCTAAGTATCAGTTTCTTTCTTTAAAAATTAGGCTTTAAACTTGACAAAAATGTTTTGTATATACTTTACCTCATTCGATTCTTGAAACAACCTTAGCAGATAGGCAAGGAAAATATTGTCTTCAGTTTATATATCAGAAAATCAGAGAGGTATGGGGGTTTATTCAAAGATATGTAGCTATTATCTGGAGTAGGTTTTGATCCCAGTCATTCTGATTTCCATCTACTGTCATTTCTTCTCTGTTGTGTCACTTTTTTTCATGAATAGATGAAAGAAAAATCTGTGCAGATATTTTTTGAAAAAAAAAGAAACATTAATGTCAGTAGTAAATACTCCCCACTCCATGGGGAAAAATGAAAAAGCCATTATTTTAAACTAAAAACAGAAATGGAAAAATAACATAGTTTAAATAATAGTAAAAGACTGGCAGTCAACAAATGCATTGTTTGGATAAAACGTTTTCTATCATATTTCATAATTTTATAAAAAAGGAAAGTATTTTTTCTCTAGAGACTATTCATCATTAACTATCAAGGATTTAGTGGGGTTTTGTGTGTGTGTGTGTGTGTGTGTGTGTTTTCATTGTCTCATTACTTGGAATAGAAGTCATTCAGTCCATGGGATTAAATCTACCAGGTAAGTTTTCTTGGTAGGTGTTTAATTCCTTTATCCAGGAGACACAAGTTCAGTTTCTTTTCTTTTCTTTTAAAAAAGATTTTATTTATTTATTCATGAGAGACACACAGAGAAAGAGGCACAGACATACACAGAGGGAGAAGCAGACTCCTCATAAGGAACCCAATGTGGGACTCAGTCCTGGATCCCAGGATCAGGACCTAAGCTGAAGGCAGACGCTCAACCGCTGAGCCACTCAGGCATCCCCAAGTTCAGTTTCTGTGTCACTATTAATAAGCCACTTGGCCTTTGAAATGGAGTCTGGAATATATCTTAGCTTTATAAGTAGTAGTCTAATACATCACACAAATACCAAGACAAGAAAATGAAAAAGAGGGAATTTAGGGCTCTTTCATATTGATTTCCAGGACAAGAACAGAGTCAAGTTTTTCCTTTTTACTCTAATGAGAGATATCTAATGAGGATAACTATGTTTCTGGCACAATGGAATCAACCGAATGCCAAAATAGTCTTTCCTACAATCTGCAATGAACTCCATTGTCACTAGTTGATAGATTATGAAAAAAAATCTGATTAGATGAAAAGGAAAGAAAATGAGGAAAAAAAGAGTCATAATAACAATTAAATTCTTGAAAAGTTCACAATTCAAGGAAAGGAAAAGCTGCACAATCACTTGTCTCACTTAAGCATATTTCCTCTTTTTCGGTAGGTATAGTAAAAACTCATGAAAACCTTATCTCACCCACTATTCACTGTAGGCATGAAATTTAGTGCCTAGTCTTTGAAACTTCTCTGCTCAGAGACATTTTAGTTTAGTTTTTGCTTTTGTTTTTGTCTTGGCTTCCATGACTAAAACCATGGAAAACTCCTAGTGCTATACTTTCATTGGAGGGGACTCTTTTAGCCCTAAATCTGATATCCAATTTCCTACTGAATATCTCTGGTTGGGTTCCACACAGACATTTCAAATTTAATATATTTAAAACAAAATTTATTAGTAGACAAAAATTACAGTATCGTGATCCCCATAATTGGGGGTTCCTGTATCCCTGCCAACACTAACATTATACAGTTTTTAATTTTTGCCATTCTGATGGGAATAAATCTTAATTAGTATTTTCTAATTATTATTGAATTTTCATTATTATTTGTTTTTATATCTATCTCCTAATTAAGCTGTAAATTCCCTGCAGGTAGGAATCATGGGTTCTCATATTTATATCCCAAGTTTCTGCAACAGTGTAGTGAACATGCTCAAGGTCAATAACCTTCTATTTAATAAATAAATAGATGAAAGAATTCACAAAAGACCCGGAGATTGCTGAAAAAGTGACCTCTAGTGAAACAGATGGGTTATATATATTGAATTCAGGTTTAACCAAAGTTAAATAATAACGGACACAATTTACTTTTAAAAAGTTATAAGTGAGATTAGTTTTGACATCTCTTTGTCTAAGTCTAAATATAGTTTTCTTCGAACTGTGTGGCACAGTGGGAAAAGGATGCTTTTGGAGTCCAGCAAATCCATGTTTGCTTCTTGGCTGTGACCTATACTAGTGTGTGACCTATGGCAAATAATTTAAACTCCGTGGGGAAACTACATATTTCATAGGACTAGTTTATAATTTGAATTTGAACAAAATAGTGTGTTACAAGTATCTATCATTGCATCTTGTACGTGTTGTACTAAGTGGTAAATAAACTATTTTTGCTAAATTATTGTGAGGATTTCATAAAATTTTGAAGTGCAGTTAAAAGAGAAGTACCATTTTATTCCACATAAGTCATTTTAAAGGAGAAGTATACTACAAATGACATGTTCTCTGAAATATCATTTATTGGTTATTGCTATTGCCATTTTCAGAATGACTGACTTATGACATGGAAGTTGGACAGCTGCATTGAACTTTCAAATCTCTAGGGTTTTTTTTAGATTTTATTTATTTATTCATGAGAGACACAGAGAGAGAGATAGAGAGAAAGGCAGAGACACAAGCAGAGGGAGAAGCAAGCTCCATGCAGGGAGCCCAATGTGAGACTCAATCCCGAGTCTCCAGGATCACACCTTGGGCTGAAGGCAGCACTAAACCACTAAGCCACCTGGGCTGCCCTCAAATCTCTAGTTTCTGATGTGAAGAAAAACCTGAGTATCTTCTGAAAAAAAATTTTTTTGAATACCATTTTCTCATTTAGAAAAATAAAAAAAATCTTCAAGGGAACACAAATTATTGTATTGTGATTACACTTATGATTTACTTAAAATTTCTATAATTGATTGGAGGCTTGTTGAGTGTTCTATGTTTAGTATTACAAACATGCATCTTTCAGTTTTGCTTCATAATAAACCACTTCAAACTCAGTGACCTAAAACAACAAATGACTTATTCTCGCATGCACATTTATGGGTTGACTAGGGCCTGGCTAGACTAAAATCTTGGATGGGCTTGGTTCTAAGCTATAGGTTGTGCACAGATCTACGCCATGTATCTCTTATTTACCTTGGACCAGTGGGCTACACAGGACATGCTTATCTTGTGGCAATATCAGAGATAGAGAGCAAGCCCAATTACACAACCACCTTGATATTTGGGAATTTATTTGTGACAAAACTAGCAATAGTGTAACTAAACAATAAGCTCAATGGAAGAAGTAATACGTGAAGCAGGAAAATTTTAATATAAAGAATGGAGAAAGCAAATTGACTTTAATTAAACACAGTATACATAAGCATTTTATTGAAGTTATGGTATTTATTCCTGACAACAATCCTGTGAAGTGGGTGTTTTTATCCCCATTTTAGAAAACAAAAGTGAAACAGAGGCTCTGAGATACTAAATTATCTGCCTAGGTTATCAAGCTACTAGTGGGGCTGAGATTTAAAATCAGGTCTCCAGAGCCTATTCTAATCCTAAACAAACCCTGAAAATAGGGGAAAGTGAATTTCAAAGTGCAGAATATGATTAACAAAATCTTAGAAGTAGGAAAACACAGGATATATTAAGAATTGGCAAATAATTCTTTTTGAAAAATTTGGTGTATAAGCCAAAGGCATGGAAGACAGGAAAACTCAAATTCAGTAGCAGGATAATTTGAATTTAATTTTGTATAGTTTCTGAAGAGCCATTGAACATAAAAGTGACAGTTCACAGATATGCCTTGGAAAGATCTATTCATCAGGTGGTGGAAAATTAGGAAACATTTGGAGCTGTACAGACAACTCAGGAAGTCATTACAAAAATTGAGGTCAGTAGTCATTAAGACTGACTCAAATTGGGGATGTCAAAACAGAAGGAAGGAGACAGACATAGGGGGCACTATACAAGGACAAAAAATAATTTCTGGCCATCCAGCTGGTTATGGGTAACAAGAAGAAGAGCCAAACATCACTACAATATGTTGAGAAGGAATAACTAAAGTTAACCATAAAGTTAAGGGTCCACTTCTGGATTCTCTATTCTGTTCCATTGATCTATGTGTCTGTTTTTGTGCCAGTACCACACTGTCTTGATGACCACAGCTTTGTAGGACAACCTGAAATCTGGCATTGTGATGCCCCCAGATATGGTATTCTTTTTTAATATTCCCTTGGCTATTTGGGGTCTTTTCTGATTCCACTGGAAGAAAGACAATCTCTTCAATAAATTGTGCTGGGAAAATTGAACATCCACATGCAGAAGAATGAAACTAGACCATTCTGTTACACCATACACAAAGATAAACTCAAAATGGATGAAAGATCTAAATATGAGACAAGGTTCCATCAAAATCGTAGAGGAGAATATAGGCAACACCCTTTTTTAACTTGGCCACAGCAACTTCTTGCAAGATACATCCATGAAGCCAAGAGAAACAAAAGCAAAAATGAATTATTGGGACTTCATCAAGATAAAAAGCTTCTGCACAGCAAAAGAAACAGTCCACAAAACTAAAAGACAACCTACAGAATGGGAGAAGATATTTGCAAATGACGTATCAGATAAAGGGCTAGTATCCAAGATCTATAAAGAACTTATTAAACTCAACACCAAAGAAACAAACAATCATCATGAAATGGGCAAAAGACATGAACAGAAATCTCACAGAGGAAGACATAGACATGGCCAACACACATGAGAAAATGCTCTGCATCACTTGCCATCAGGGAAATACAAATCAAAACCACAATGAGATACCACCTCACACCAGTGAGAATGGGGAAAATTAACAAGACAGGAAACAACAAATGTTGGAGAGGATGTGAAGAAAAGGGAACCCTCCTGCACTGTTGGTAGGAATGTGAATGTTTAAATGTTTAAATGTGCAGCCACTCTGGAAAACTGTGGAGTTCCTCAAAGAGTTAAAAATAGATCTGCTCTACGACCCAGCAATTGCAGTACTGAGGATTTACCCCAAAGATACAGATGCAGTAAAATGCCAGAACACCTGCACCCCGATGTTTCTAGCAGCAATGTCCACAATAGCCCAACTGTGGAAGGAGCCTCAGTGTCCATCGAAAGATGAATGGATCAAGAAGATGTGGTCTATGTATACAATGGAATATTCCTCAGCCATTAGAAACGACAAATACCCACCATGTGCTTCTACGTGGATGGAACTGGAGGGTACTATGCTGAGGGAAGTAAAGTCAATCAGAGAAGGACAAACATTATATGGTTCATTCATTTGGGGAACATAAAAAATAGTGAAAGGGAATAAAGGGAAAGGAGAGAAAATGAGTGAAAATATCAGTGAGGGTGACAGAACATGAGAGTCACCTAACTCTGGGAAACGAACAAGGGGTAGTGGAAAGGGAGGTGGGTGGGGGGTTGGGGTGACTGAGTCATGGGCACTAGGGGGGGCACTTGGCGGGATAAGCACTGGGTGTTATGCTATATGTTGGCAAATTGAACTCCAATAAAAAATAAATTTAAATTTAAAAAAAGAAGTTAATGCCATTAAGAGATGTAGAAAAGACAGGAAGAGCTGGGTTGGGGGGTAAATAATGAGTTCTATTCTGTAGTGCTGAGTTTGAGGAAAAAACAATTAAAAAAAACTTAACACTCAAAAGATTAAGCTGTTAATGAGAAAACATTCTTACTGGGGCATCTGGGTGGCTCAGTTGGTTAAGCATCTGACTTTGGCTCAGGTCATGATCTCAGGGTCCTGGGGTTGAACCCTTCTTAGGACTCTGCTCTGCAGGGAGTCTGTCTTTCTGTCTCTCTCTCCACTCATGCTCTCACATTCTCCTTCTCTCTTAAATCAATAAAAAGAATTTAAAAAGGAAACATTCTTACTTTCTTTCATAGCTTCAATAACATTGAATCTAGGCTATGACTGTAGTAATACATTCAATCCTTAAACCCCTTAGTGTTATCTCATGTGACAGAATTCCCCCAAAATTATGTGAATAGAAGTAATGCATGTTTCTTTTTTAATTTTTAAAATATTGTATTTATTAATTTATTTGAGAGAGAGAACACAAGCAGGGGTAGGGGCAGGGAAGAGGGAGAGAGAGAATCCCAAGCAGACTCCACACTGAGCCGTGAGCTCAAGGCAGGGCTCCATTCCATGACCACAAGATCATGATCTGAGACAAAATCAAGAGTCAGAAGCTCAACAGAATGAGCCATCCAGGCTTCCCGATACAAGCCTCTTTTAGACTTCTGTATGTGCACCTCCATGCGCTTTAGGTTTTAAATAGTGATCAGAGCCACCCTGGAAGTTACACATTGAAGGTGATAGAGCTGCTGTCATTTGCCAATCCACCTGAAACACTGTCCCTAGAATGTTTCATGAGAAAGATAAAAACTTCCATAGCTCTTAAGCCACTGAGTTTTCCTGATTCTTCTGTTATTAGCAGTTAGATCATCCTTACTATTATCTTGAATTTGTACCTTGAAGTCAGATTCTGCTCATAAAAGAAACTGAAACTCTGTGACATTGGATTAGCAGTTAAGCTTTAAACTTGGAATCTTTGGATGTTGTGGTAAAACAGATGCTAAAACAAATGCCTGTAATAAATTGCAAGGCAGGATGAGTGGATACTAGGCCTAAACCTTTAAGGGAATTATTTTGAAAAAGTGAAAATTTCTTGTGTTGACCACTCTCTGGTGCTTTTAGAAAGGCATAGCAAAAAGAAAAAAATGAGCTTAGTGAATAATTGATAGGTTTGCTAACATAGATAAAAAGAGAGATATTATAGAACTTGTGACTGCAAGTTTGAAAATAGCAGAAAACATATTTTTGTTTCTCTAATGTCTCTGTGAATATTTGTTTTATGAAACAAAAGGACCTAGCCCTGCTGCAAAAGACCAGATCAAAATATGGACTTCTCAGTGAAGCCTCTTTTCAGTCTTTATTTAATGGAGACCAGCTAAGGTTAAAGAGAGGCATAGGAGCAAAAGAACAAGAAAACAATGCAAGGGCGCCTGGTTGGGTGTCTACCTTTGGCTCAGGTTATGATCCTGGGGTCACGGGAAAGTTCCACATCAGGCTCCTCCTCAGCCTGCTTCTCCCTCTGCCTATGTCTTTTCCTCCGTTTGTATGTGTATCATGAATAAATAAATAAAATCTTTTTTTAAGAAAACAATGCAAACTTACATGTTATAGCTAGAGAAGAACTTATGGGTGGAGATGTTGATACATGGATTTGACAGAAAACAAATATTTCTGGAACTTACTAGATTTTTGTAGAAATTATATTGCCAAAGAAACCATGAACTTAGTCTGAAAAAGTTTGACTGATCAAGTCATAAACTTTGGGCTTCCAAAGTTGCCTCAGAGATGAATATCCATGGCACCTGGGTGGTTCAGTCAGTTTAGTGTTTGCCTTTGGCTCAGGTCATAATCCCAGGGTCCTGGATTGAGATCCATGTCAGGCTTCCAGCTCATCATGGAACCTACTTCTTCCTCTCCCTCTGCCTGCCCCTCCCGCTGCTTGTGCTCTCTCTCTGTCAAATAAATAAACAATCTCAAAAAAAAGATGAATATCCCTCAAGAAAGCATAATCCCTAGTAGCATTTTCAGATGTGACATGGAAGTAATAAACAAGACCCTATCCCTTTCACTGAATCAAACCAATAATTATGGAAATAAATGAATGAGATAGTTCTCCCCAGAAAGCAGAACTAATATTTAATTGAAGAACTTACTCCACAGTCAGGGCAAGGGTCCTTACATGCCTGCCACAGGATGAGTCTATCATTATTTTTAGTACCTACTCTCCCTCCCGTCTTTCCCTTTTATTTTTCATAGGAATTTCCCCCCAGTGAATCTCTGACATGCATTATTTCACCTTGACATCCTCTTCCTGGAGAAATGTATTATACTCACTGTCCCACTGGCAAAGGGGACTCCATCCCATGTAGAATGTGGGGCATGGAAAACCCTTGGCACAAAGTAGAAAAGGTAGTAGGTCAATGGCTAAAACTTACACCAGTGTTGATCTGGTAAAATGCTCTGATATATGGGAATGCCACTGATGGTGAGATTATTCAGGCATTTCAAAAGTATGGCTGGAACAATGTCTAAAGGGACAGGAGAGTTGGCTGGCTTTTCATACGTTGTACTCATGCTTAGCAGAGGGATAACAAAAAATGACAACACTTTAAAAACTGTAAGAGAACTGGAAGGTTTCTTGGCCCTTAGGTCATGCAATAGAAATTTGAGCACAGCTAAGAACAATCTCAGACCTTAATACAATTGTAGAGTGCTAGAGAATTTTAAATTCTCAGTCTAGAAAACTATGTTATACTAAGATCAGGGCTCTTGTTGAAAAAATATGGGACCACTGAAATACAAGTTCACATGTTTATTCAGTTTTGCCTTAGGGCTATGTTTGGCTATAATATACTACCATGTGACCATGTGTCCAGAACTACCGACTATTAGCAGAGTTTTGTTGAAATTAAATCATAAGAATTAATTGGGTCTGGCAACAGTCCATCATAAAAATGAAATGAAATAGTGTTTCCATTTCATGGTGGTCCACAGGAGGACTTTGTATTTCTCGTCTTGACAACTATAGGCTATTCAGTTTTAGTCACCTTGATCTGATAAGGACATGCACTCTTGCCAGGGAGCACAATAAAGATTCTCCTGAAGTACAAGCTATGACTGCACTTTGGTTTCCTTGTGTATAGGGATCACCAGATGAGAAAAATAATCACTATTTTGGTAGAAGTAATTTTCTTTGATCAGCATGAGAAGGTAGGGATGCTTATATATAATGGCGGTACAGAATAATGCAAGTAGGGTCCAGATAATCCAGTTGCACATGTCTTGGTTCTTCCACATCAACTATAACTACTTATGTCAATTGTAACTCTCATACTAATTGCCATTGTAACACATGCAGCAACCCCTGCCTAAGAAGCGTAAGGATCCAGACCACTCAAGAAGAAAGGTTTGGATCATACCATCTGGTAAATTCCTAGGACCTAAGACCCAATCCCCCTTGGTAATTGACATTGTAAAAAAAATTAGGATGAATAATAATGGAGGAGGGGCAAGATGGTACCTGTGTGGCCCTAAGACCAACTGCAGCAATGGGTGCTGTAACTTATCTCACTAACTTCACTCTTTTAAACTTCCCCTCAGGTGAGAAGGAACTTCTGAACACGTGTAGGGGTGTGGATCTTTGAAGTACATGGGGTGGGCTGTAGAAGCCAGTGATCTCTAAGATCTCCAAAAAGGCCTACAGCAAGGACAGTTGTTGGATGGTGGTCTCCATTTGCCATACTTTTGGATCTTCTGCACTGTTAAAATTGAGTCACATGTTCCCCAGGGATTATTCCAGCCAATGATTGAGAATTCCCAGGGATTTTCCCAGCCAATGATTGAGAATGTCAAGGAGACAACAATTAAGCCGTTCCCACCTGATGCAGAACTTCTATGATGGGCAGTCTTTATTCTCAGGCTCCCAAGATCCTAGAACAGCACTGCATCTGAGGCTCCTCCTACCCAATCCTCCATTTTTCATGATCTTCTTTCATAGGTATCTGGAAGGCTTCTTCGCTATTCCTGCTACATCCTCACCTCTTTTTCACACGTATTTCCTTTGATGAATTTTTTGAATGTCTAATTTCATCTTGATGTTTGCTTCCCAGAGAACCAAATCTATGAGAGTTTCTGAGAAAATGAAGGAATATCAATTGAGTTTTCACCTTAAAAGCCAGTCTCCCCCTTGACATCATGAACCTTGATTCTGAGGCTGATTCATTTTGCAATTTTCAGTGCAAATACAATCTCTTGAAACCTTCCATAACTCTCTCAAGTAGAGTTACATGCTTCTTCTGGGCTCTTGGTGTGTGTTCTAGCTTTCTCTGTGACCGTACCTATAGTAGCACTCTAGCAAATGTGGAAAATAGTTGGTATAAAGATAAAATAACTACCGCTAACATTTTTAACATATTCCCCTAGTCTACAGTTTAATGTATTTTTCTAGTTTTTAAACTTTCCATATATGAATTTGCACATAAATTCTAAACAAAAATTTTTCATCTAACATATTTAGTTTTATACCACAGTTTTCACTTAACATTAGATAATGAACATATTGCTATTAAATTTTGTGTTCAAAATTTCTGTGAATTTATTGAAGAATTTGTAATTACTGTCTTCGAGAAGAGGGGAGTAACATTGAAGGGAACAAGAGCAATTATAATGGAGAAGGGAAGTAATTTTAAGACTATTTCACAAGTTGGAAAATAGGTAAGGATTGGAGGGAGGCAAGCAGGTATGTTCTGCCACTTTAGTAGGCAAGACCTGGAAGGAGATGGCCATGCCATGTACCTAGAGCTACTGGACTATATGATTTACCATTCCTGGCCCTGGCAAATATTGGTCTTGGCAACAATTCCTCATTCAAATATATAGTCCTGAACAAAGACCCTCTGGCCTTTTAGTTACTGTGGGCCTTGACAATGAAGATGTGCATGATGGCCATAACAAATGAGAGGCTAGAGGTCCTTTTTCTACCTTGCAAGAACCAGGCACTTGTTAGGATTATATGGTCTTGGGATATTTAATTAAGATGGAAATTGAGTTTTTTGTCAAGTTAATTATTTGACAAGGTCGGATTTAATTTTATTAAAAGAAAGAAAAGGGACCTATCTTGCACACTTATATTTAAAGACGAGGATTTATACCAACTCTAATCTTAATCCCTAAACCAGTCCCTTACTTCCTAGTAAAGTCCCACTTTAGAGACTCCTGCTACAATCAATCTGTTCTTATACTCTGAACGTTTACTCTTATTCCTACAGTTTTGTAAGTTATATTTATCTTATCTGTTCCACAATCCTTCACAACTAAAGTTATATGGTGGGGTTAAGATTTTAATTATTAAACAAAATATAAGATGCCTAAATGGCATATATATTTATATATGAATGTGTGTATATATATATATATATATATATATATACGTATTATATAATGTGTGTATATATATGTATTATATACATATATATATACACAATTCTTTTTTGGGCATTTTATACATTTATTTATTTATTTATTTATTTATTTATTTATTTAAGTAATTTTTATTGGTGTTCAATTTACCAACATACAGAATAAAACCCAGTGCTCATCCCGTCAAGTGTCCCCCTCAGTGCCAGTCACCCACTCACCCCCACCCCCGCCCTCCTCCCCTTCCACCACCCCTAGGTCGTTTCCCAGAGTTAGGAGTCTTTATGTTCTGTCTCCCTTTCTGATATTTCCCACACATTTCTTCTCCCTTCCCTTATATTCCCTTTCACTATTATTTATAATCCCCAAATGAATGAGAACATACACTGTTTGTCCTTCTCCGATTGACTTATTTCACTCAGCATAATACCCTCCAGTTCCAACCACGTTGAAGCAAATGGTGGGTATTTGTCATTTCTAATGGCTGAGTAATATTCCATTGTATACATAGACCACATCTTCTTTATCCATTCATCTTTCGATGGACACTGAGGCTCCTTCCACAGTTTGGCTATTGTGGACATTGCTGCTATACATTGGGGTGCAGGTGTCCCGGCGTTTCATTGCATCTGATTCCTTGGGGTAAATCCCCAACAATGCAATTGCTGGGTCGAAGGGCAGGTCTATTTTTAACTCTTTGAGGATCGTCCACACAGTTTTTCAGAGTGGCTACACCAGTTCACATTCCCACCAACAGTGTAAGAGGGTTCCCTTTTCTCCACAACCTCTCCAACATTTGTTGTTTCCTGCCTTGTTAATTTTCCCCATTCTCAGTGGTGTGAGGTGGTATCTCATTGTGGTTTTGATTTGTATTCCCCTGATGGCAAGTGATGCAGAGCATTTTCTCATGTGCGTGTTGGCCATGACTATGTCTTCCTCTGTGAGATTTCTGTTCATGTCTTTTGCCCATTTCATGATTGGATTGTTTGTTTCTTTGCTGTTGAGTTTAATAAGTTCTTTCTAGATCTTGGAAACTAGCCCTTTATCTGATATGCCATTTGCAAATATCTTCTCCCATTCTGTAGATTGTCTTTTAGTTTTGTTGACTGTATCCTTTGCTGTGCAAAAGCTTTTTATCTTGATGAAGTCCCAATAGTTCATTTTTGCTTTTGGTTCTTTTGCTTTCGTGGATGTATCTTGCAAGAAGTTACTGTGGCCGAGTTCAAAAAGGGTGTTGCCTGTGTTCTCCTCTAGGATTTTGATGGAATCTTGCCTCACATTTAGATCTTTCATCCATTTTGAGTTTATCTTTGTGTATGGTGAAAGAGAGTGGTCTAGTTTCATTCTTCTGCATGTGGATGTCCAATTTTCCCAGCACCATTTATTGAAGAGGCTGTCTTTCTTCCAATGGATAGTCTTTCCTCCTTTATCGAATATTAGTTGGCCATAAAGTTCAGAGTCCACTTCTGGATTCTCTATTCTGTTCCATTGATCTATGTGTCTGTTTTTGTGCCAGTACCACACTGTCTTGATGACCACAGCTTTGTAGTACAACCTGAAATCTGGCATTGTGATGCCCCCAGATATGGTTTCCTTTTTTAAAATTCCCCTGGCTATTCAGGGTCTTTTCTGATTCCACACAAATCTTAAAATAATTTGTTCTAACTCTCTGAAGAAAGTCCATGGTATTTTGATAGGGATTGCATCAAACGTGTAAATTGCCCTGGGTAACATTGACATTTTCACAGTATTCTGCCAATCCAAGAGCATGGAATATTTTTCCATCTCTTTGTGTCTTCCTCAATTTCTTTCAGAAGTGTTCTATAGTTTTTAGGGTATAGATCCTTTACCTCTCTGGTGAGGTTTATTCCTAGGTATTTTATGCTTTTGGGTGCAATTGTAAATGGGATTGACTCCTCAATTTCTCTTTCTTCAGTCTCATTGTTAGTGTATAGAAATGCCACTTACTTCTGGGCATTGATTTTGTATCCTGCCACGCTACCAAATTGCTGTATGAGTTCTAGCAATCTTGGGGTGGAGGCTTTTAGGTTTTCTATGTAGAGTATCATGTCATCGGCGAAGAGGGAGAGTTTGACTTTTTCTTTGCCAATTTGAATGCCTGTAATGTCTTTTTGTTGTCTGATTGCTGAGGCTAGGACTTCCAGTACTATGTTGAACAGCAGTGGTGAGAGTGGACATCCCTGTCTTGTTCCTGATCTAAGGGGAAAGGCTCCCAGTGCTTCCCCATTGAAAATGATATTTGCTGTGGGCTTTTCATAGATGGTTTTTAAGATGTCGAGGAAAGTTCCCTCTATCCCTACACTCTGAAGAGTTTTGATCAGGAATGGATGTTGTACTTCGTCAAATGCTTTCTCTGCATCTATTGAGAGGATCATATGGTTCTTGGTTTTTCTCTTGCTGATATGATGGATCACATTGATTGTTTTACAAGTGTTGAACGAGCCTTGTGTCCCGGGGATAAATCCTACTTGGTCATGGTGAATAATTTTCTTAATGTGCTGTTGGATCCTATTGGCTAGTATCTTGTTGAGAATTTTTGATCCATGTTCATCAGGGATATTGGTCTGTAATTCTCCTTTTTGGTGGGGTCTTTGTCTGGTTTTGGAATTAAGGTGATGCTGGCCTCATAGAACGAATTTGGAAGTACTCCATCTCTTTCTATCTTTCCAAACAGCTTTAGGAGAATAGGTATGATTTCTTCTTTAAACGTTTGATAGAATTCCCCTGGGAAGCCATCTGGCCCTGGACTCTTGTGTCTTGGGAGGTTTTTGATGACTGCTTCAATTTCCTCCCTGGTTATTGGCCTGTTCAGGTTTTCTATTTCTTCCTGTTCCAGTTTTGGTAGTTTGTGGCTTTCCAGGAATGCGTCCATTTCTTCTAGATTGCCTAATTTATTGGCGTATAGCTGTTCATAATATGCTTTTAAAATCGTTTGTATTTCCTTGGTAGTGATCACTCCTTTGTCATTCATGATTTTATTAATTTGAGTCTCCTCTCTCTTCTTTTTAATAAGGTTGGCTAATGGTTTATCTATCTTATTAATTCCTTCAAAGAACCAACTCCTGGTTCTGTTGATCTGTTCCACAGTTCTTCTGGTCTCGATTTCGTTGAGTTCTGCTCGAATTTTAATTAACTCTCTTCTTCTGCTGGGCGTGGGGTCAATCTGCTGTTTTTTCTCTAGCTCCTTTATGTGTAAGGTTATTTGATTTCTTTCCAGTTTTTGAGTGGATGCTTGTATTGCGATGTATTTCCCCCTTAGGACTGCTTTTGCTGCATCCCAAAGATTTTGAACGGTTGTATCTTCATTCTCATTAGTTTCCATGAATCTTTTTAATTCTTCCTTAATTTCCTGGTTGACCTTTCTTCTTTTAGCAGGATGGTCCTTAACCTCCACGTGTTTGAGGTCCTTCCAAAATTCTTGTTGTGATTTAGTTCTAATTTCAAGGCATTATGGTCTGAGAATATGCAGGGGATGATCCCAATCTTTTGGTATCAGTTCAGACTCGATTTGTGACCCGGTATGTGGTCTATCCTGGAGAAAGTTCCATGTGCACTTGAGAAGAATGTGTATTCAGTTGAGTTTGGATGTAAAGTTCTGTAGATATCTGTGAAATCCATCTGGTCCAGTGTATCATTTAAAGCTCTCGTTTCTTTGGAGATGTTGTGCTTACAAGACCTATCGAGGGTAGAAAGAGCTAGATTGAAGTCACCAATATAAGTGTATTATTATCTAAGTATTTCTTCACTTTGGTTATTAATTAATTGGTATATTTGGCAGCTCCCAGATTCGGGGCTTATATATTGAGCATTGTTAACTCCTCTTATTGGATATATCCTTTAAGTATGAGATAGTGTCCCTCTTCATCTCTCACTACAGTCTTCGGGGTAAATTTTAGTTTATCTGATATAAGGATGGCTACTCCTGCTTTCTTTTGAGGACCATTTGAGTGGTAAATGGTTCTCCAACCTTTTATTTTCAGGTTGTAGTTGTCCTTCTGTCTAAAATGAGTCTCTTGTAGACAGCAAGTAGATGGGTCCTGCTTTTTTATCCAGTCTGAAACCCTGCGCCTTTTGATGGGGTCATTAAGCCCGTTCACTTTCAGAGTTACTATTGACAGATATTAGTGTCATCATGATATCTATTCAGTCCTTGTTTATGTGGATTGTTGCACTGAACTTCTTAAAGGGGAATTTTAAGAGTTCCCCTTAAAATTTCTTGCAGAGCTGGTTTGGAGGTCACATATTCTTTCAATTCCTGCCTGTCTTGGAAGCTCTTTATCTCTCCTTCCATTTTGAATGAGAGCTTTGCTGGATAAAGTATTCTTGGTTGTATGTTCTTCTCATTTAGGACCCTGAATATATCCTGCCAGCCCTTTCTGGCCTGCCAGGTCTCTGTGGAGAGGTCTGCTGTTACCCTAATACTCCTCCCCATAAAAGTCAGGGATTTCTTGTCTCTTGCTGCTTTAAGGATCTTCTCTTTATCTTTGGAATTTGCAAGCTTCACTATTAAATGTTGAAGTGTTGAACGGTTTTTATTGATTTTACGGGGGGTGGGGGAATCTGTCTATTTCCTGGATCTGAATGCCTGTTTCCTTTCCCAGATTAGGAAAGTTTTCAGCTATGATTTGTTCAAATACATATTCTGGCCCTCTGGCTCTTTTCGGCGCCCTTGGGAACCCCAATTAAACGTAGGTTTTTCTTCCTCAGGCCATCGTTATTTCCCTTAATCTGTCTTCATGGTCTTTTAATTGTCTGTCTCTTTTTTCCTCAGTTTCCCTCTTTGCTGTCAACTTGTCTTCTATGTCATGCACTCGTTCTTCCACCGTGTTAACCCTCGTCATTAGGACTTCTAGTTTGGATTGCATCTCATTCAATTGATTTTTAATTTCTGCCGGATTGGATCTAAATTCTGCAGTCATGAAGTCTCTTGAGTCCTGTATGCTTTTTTCTAGAGCCACCAGTAGCTGTATAATAGTGCTTCTGAATTGGCTTTCTGACATTGAATTGTAATCCAGATTTTGTAACTCTGTGGGAGAGAGGACTGTTTCTGATTCTTTCTTTTGAAGTGAGGTTTTCCTTCTAGTCATTCTGCTCAGTGCAGAGTGCCCAAAAACAAGTTGTATTGGGAAAAAGAAAAAAAGAGAGAGAGAGAAGGAAAGAAAAGAGAAAAAGAAAAAAGAAAAAAGGAAGAAAAAAGGAAAAAAAGAATAAAAAGAGAAAGCAAAGAAAGAAAGGCGAAAAAAGTGTGGAGTAAGCAAACAGAAATCTAAAAGAAAAAAAAAAACATGGGGGAGTATCTTCTATTTCTGTATACCTTAAGTCCCTTGACTTCCCCTGGAACTGGTTCGTCTAGCTGGTCTTCTGGGGGAGGGGCCTGCTGTGCTGATTTTCAGGTGTTAGCACTTCGGGGAGCTGCTGTGCCCCTGCCTGGTGCAGGGCTCAGTGGGGGTTGTTTACCCCGTGAGGCCCCAGGAGCAACAGCCCTAGTGGCGGGGCCAACTCTGGAAACCTGGATTCAGCCCCCGCAGGAACTCCGGAGCTCTCGGTCTGCAGGGCCTGGAGGCTCCGGGCGGGGCCGCTGATCTGCTCAGCTGGGGCAGGAGCGTCCTCGCTGTCCTGGGCCCTCCCGGCCTCTGCCTGTCCCGGGGGAGGCCGGATCCTGGGCTGTGTCCCGGCGCCCTGTGCCCCGGGGCCTGTGGGGCTGGATTCGCGCTCCCGCCCCGCAGCCCCCTCCGCGGAGCCGCCCCCGGGGCCCCCCTGAGGTACTCCCGCCCCGCAGCCCCCTCCGCGGAGCATCCTCCAAGTACCCCCCAGCTGCTCCCGCCCCGCAGCCCCCTCCGTGGAGCCGCCCCCGAGCCCCCCGAGCTGCTCCCGCCCCGCAGCCCCCTCCGCGGAGCCGCCCCCGAGCCCCCCGAGCTGCTCCCGCCCCGCAGCCCCCTCCGCGGAGCGCCCCCGACCCCCCGAGCTGCTCCCGCCCCGCAGCCCCCTCCGCGGAGCCGCCCCCGAGCCCCCCGAGCTGCTCCGGGTCCCGCCGTGCGCGCTGCAGCCCTTAGGGAGCTCGGGGCGCTCTCCCGGGGCGCAGGTGCCTGTCAGTGTCCCCGGGAGCCCGAGGGCATCCCCGCCCTCCTGGGTCCTGCTCCACCTCCCTGCGAGCCCCTTTCCGCCCGGGAAGGTCGGTGCAGCTCCTGCTCCTCCGGGACGGGGCTCTCCTGTCCTGGGGACACTCGCCCCGGCCTCAGCCCGGCTCCTCGCGGGCCCCTCCCCCTTGGAGGCCTTTTGTGTCTTTATTTCTTTTCCCCGTCTTCCTACCTTGATGGAAGCGTGAACTTTACTCACTGTAGCATTCCAGCTGGTCTCTCTTTAAATCCAGGCCGAATTCATAGATTTTCAGGATAATTTGAAGGTTTTCTAGGTAATTTGGTGGAGACAGGTGATTTGGGGACCCTACTCTTCCGCCATCTTGCCCCTCCTCCTATACACACATTTCTTTTGAATCCATTAGATTTCCTTGAATTATGTGTGTTGGGTGGAGGTAGTGGTGGGAAGGAGAGATTAAGCTATTTATTCTCCTCTTGGCATTAATCTATTTCCAGAGTGCTTTTCATTTCATCTATGCTAAGAATCACTGTCCAAAGCAGTGGCTTATTGGAGTTACATAAAATGATTGGAGAACCTGAGGTGAACAGTTATCCTAAAAATATACTTGCAGCAGCACATACAGTCCTGATTAATCTGTGCATTGGGAGAGCACAAAGGTGCTCTGATCCCTCTGATCCCCTGGGAAGCCACCTGGCCCTGGACTTTTGTGTATTGGGAGGTTTTTGATGACTGCTTCAATTTCCTCCCTGGTTATTGGCTTGTTCAGGCTTGCTGTGTCTTCCTGTTCTAGTTTTGGTAATTTGTGGTTTTCCAGAAATGCATTCATTGCTCCTAAATTGCCTAATTTGTTGGCATATAGCTACCTAAAATACATTTTATAAGGGAGGCTTGTATTGCAATGTATTTCCCTCTTAGGATGGCTTTGCTGTATCCCAAAGAATTTGAATGGTTGTATCTTCATTTTCATTAGTTCCCACGAATCTTTTTAATTTTTCTCTAATTTCCTGGTTGACCCATTCATCTTTTAGCAGGATGCTCTTTAACCTCCATGTGTTTCAGTTTCTTCCAAATTTCTTCTTGTGATTGAGTTCAAGTTTCAAACCATTTTGTTCTGAAAATATACAGGGGACAATTCCAATCTTTTGGTATTTGTTGGGACCTGATTTGTGACCGAATATATGGTCTATTCTGGAGAAAGTTCCATGTGCACTTAAGAAGAATGTATATTCAGTTGCGTTCAGATGCAAGTTCTGTGTATGTCTGTGAAATCCATCTGGTCCAGTGTATCATTTAAAGCTTTTATTTCTTTGGTTTTGCTGTGCTTAGAATATCTGTCATTTGCAGAAAGTGTCAGGTTTAAGTCTCTTACTAATTGTATATTATTATCTACATATGTCTTTACTTTGTTTATTAATTGATTGCTATCCTTGGCAGCTTAGGAGCATAAATATTCATGATTGTTAGGTCGTCTTGTTGGATAGACCCTTTAAGTATGATATAGTGTCCCTCTTCATCTCTTACTACAGTCCTTGGGATAAACTTTAATTTTTCTAGTATGAGGATTGCTACCCCAGCTTTCTTTTGACGACCATTTGAATGGTAAATGGTTCTCCACCCTTTCATTTTCAGCCTGGAGGTGTCCTTAGGTCTAAAATGAGTGCCTTGTAGACAGAAAATAGATGGGTCTTGCCTTTTTATCCAGTCTGAAACCCTGCATCTTTTGATCTTAGCCCATTCATGTTCAGAGTTACTATTCAAAGATATGGATTTAGTGTCATCGTAATACCTATTCAATCCTGTTTCTGTGGATTATTTCTTGGGATTCATCTTTCTTTTACAAAGTCCCCCTTAATATTTCTTGCAGAGCTGAATTGGTGGTTACATATTCTTTCAGTTTCTGCCTATCTTGGAAGCTCTTTATCTCTCCTTCTATTCTGAATGAGAGCCTTGCTGGATAGAGTATTCTTGGCTGCATGTTCTTCTCATTTAGTGCCTTGAATATATCCTGCCAGCCCTTTCTGGACTGCCAGGTCTCTGTGGAGAGGTGTGCTGTTAATCTAATATTTCTCCCCATATAAGTTAGGGATCTCTTGTTTCTTGCTGCTTTAACAATTTTCTATTTATCTTTGGAATTTGCAAGTTTCACTATTAAATGTCAAGGTGTTGGATGGTTCTTATTGATTTTTTTTTTGATGGAGGGACTATCTCCTGGATCTAAATGCCTGTTTCCCTCCCCAAATTTGGGAAGCTCTCAGCTATGATTTGTTCAGGTATACTTTCTGGCCCTCTGGCCCTCTCAGCATTTTCTGTAATTCCAGTTATATGTAGATTCTTCCTTCTAAGGCTGTCATTTTTTTCCCTTTCCTCATGGTCTCTTAATTGTTTTTCTCTTTTTCCTCAGCTTCCTTCCTTGATATCAACTTGTCTGCTATGTTGCTCACTCTTTCTTCCACCTCATTTACCCTAGCTGTTAGGACCTCCAGTTTGGATTGCATCTCATTTAACTGATTTTTAATTTCAGCCTCATTAGATCTAAATTCTGCAGTCTTGAAGTCTCTAGAGTTTTTTATGTTTTTTTCCAGGGCCACCAATAGCTTTATAATTGTGTTTCTGAACTGGCTTTCTGACATTGAATTGTAATCCATAGTCTGTTAATCTGTGGCAGAGAGTACTGTGTCTGCTTCTTTCTTTTCTAGTGAACTGTTCCTTCTAGTCATTTTGCTCAATGCAAAATGGCTATGTGAGTGGGCTGAATCAAGAATATCAACCACGATCTAAGTAAATTTTACCTTAAATGATTCGGCCGAGGTAAGAGACCAGAAAATGAAAACAAGATCAGAACAAAATAAAACAAAAGGACCACTAAGGTGAAAAACAAATTTTAAAATAAAGTTATAAAAAATAAAAGGCCAAGAATCCCAAAGAAGGAGAAAAAAAAAAGAAGAAAAAAAAAAGCAAAAGTAAAGAGGAAAAAAAGAAAAAAAGAAGAAAAAAAAAGGATGGGGACTGGGAGATGGTGGTCATGAAGAATTTGAGGTGGAGGGAAAATGTAATCTACCTGAGGGGTCCTAGAGGGTGGTCCTCTTAGTTCTGAATGTATTTAGTTCCGTATGTTAGAAGGTGCTCAGTCCCAAATTTATATAAACCAACTATACTTGTAGAAAGCCCAAACATTGACCACCAAAACATAAACAAGATAAAAGAGGGGGGCAGAGTGGCAAGGAAGAGAGAATATAATCTCACAGAGTGAACCAGCACGGTATTCCACTTGGTTCTGGTTGCATGCTGGTTATGTTTTAGAAGGTAGTAAGTTCCACCATTGTAGAACAAAGCCAGGCAGAGAAAACAAAAAACACAAAACCATATCTAGTATATCTCCCAAAATTAAGTTGAGTATGATGAAGGGATCCTAGATGTGAAAAATATATCTAAGACATGTAATTGTAGAAATATGGAAGTCAAAACGGAAGAAATTTAAAAATGAAGAGGTGGCAAAATATTATAGTTAAGGTGGGAAATGACAAAAAATATTGGAAGTTTTTAGTCTGATATAAAAACGAGTTGTACTGGGAAAGGGAAAAAAGGGGGGGGACCCTCTAGTTCTATGTAGTATTTTCCCTTAGTTCTGGAGCTCTACAGCACTGCTTAGTCAAGAACTTGCTCTTCCCCTGTCCTTCCAGCTAGTCTTCTGGGGGAGGGTCGACTGTACTGATTCTCAGGTGTGTGTACCTGGAAGAGATGCCCAGCCTCCCGCCAGGTACCGGGCTCAGTGGGAGCTTTTGACCCTGTGAGGCTTCTGTCCCCTGACAGCCCCGCCCCTCCCAAGCACAGGGTGACACAAGGAGGAACAACACTGGCGGCGGCCAGGTCTCCAGACCGAGAGTCAGATCCCTGCAGTAACTAACCACGGGCTCCCAGTCTGCACTGGCTTGGATGCTTCCAGGCCATGGCTCCAGAAGGCAGCAGGGCTCAGACCCCTCTGCCCGGAGCCCCTGCCTGACCTATGAGCTTCTCCCCGAGGCCCCGCCAAGTGAGCGCTCCAGCCCTTTACTGAATCAGCTAGAGGTGTGCGATGCAGACTCCCCCGGGTGTACTTCCTTTGTTAGTGACCCGGGAAACTGGAGGCTTCACTGCCCATCCTGCAATTCTGCCCAATTTCCCTGCTAAGCACTTTCTGTCCAGGAAGAATCCGGTGCAGATATTTAAAGTGCCTGCTTCTCTGAGGCTGGCCTTTCCTGTCCCGGAGGCTCCAGCTGCCTGGCCTTAGCCTGGCTCCTCGCAGGGCCCCTCCCCGACTTGATTCTTTTTTATTTTATTTTTCTCCGGCTTCCTACCTTGCTAGAAGTGAAAACCCTTCTCTCTGTAGTGTTCCAGTTGTTCTCTCTTTAAATCTGAGGTCAAATTCAAAGGTGTTCAGGATGTTTTGAAAGTTATGTAGTAAGTTGGTGGGGCCAGGTGAGGTGAGGACCCTACTCTTCCACTATCTTCAGGCACATCTGACTCCTCTGATCTAAGAGAGTACAGTTCTCTGTCCTCTGGGAACACTGAACACACCATCTCTAAGACTTTGTCAAACTAAAGACCATAGGACATTCAGTTTATTTGTCCAGTAAGAGAGGCATTAGAGAGAGATGCAAAGAATAAGGGTTGTAGTTAGGTGAATCTAGGCAGAATACCTACCCAGTGATGAAATCTTGGACTTGTTTCTGATGTACCCTCAGCTTCTGTATCTCTATTTGTAAAATAGGAATCATCATATTTATCTTGCAAGACCAAATACTTGGAGAAGTGAAAGAGACACAAAGATAATATGCTAAGCACAGTGGATAGTATATAGATAATTAATATTACTCAAATTAAGGAGTAAGTAGAGAAAATAATAATAGTAATAATAACATTTTGAAATTTGACTATATTTTAGATAATGTGGTGAGCACTTTAGAGTTCACATAAATTTAATGAAATAAGTGATATCATTGCATTGATTTTACAGATTAGGAATCTGAGGCACAGAGAAGTTAAGTAAATTTCCTGGCATATGATAGCTGATAAGGCTTCAAACCCAGGGTATTCTGCTCTAGAACTTATGTTATTAAATACCATGCCAGATAGTAATAGCTTCTTTCAAAAAAAAAAAGTAGAATGGGGTTAAATTATCTAAATCCCTTGGGGTATGTGACTGGCTCGGATGGTAGAGCATGCGATTCTTAGTCATGAGTTCAAACCCCACATTAGGTATAGAGATTGCTTAAATAAATAAATTTTTTTAAAAATCTAAGGATCTGAGACCCATAGAAACACTTCATTTGTCCTGATCTTAAATTTGCCCTTCAATGAAAGCTCTTCCTTTGAAGCTCAAAGGAAATAATGATATGCACTTTAGCTTTGGAATCATAAGACCTGTGAACATTTTTCCAATTTTGGCACTTACTGTAAGTCATTTAACATGTTTGAGTTTCATTATATACATATATATGAATGGGAATAATTAATATCTTGTTAAGAGGTATTGAGGAAATAGATGTGAAAGCACCTTATAAATGTAAATACCTCATGAGTGTTAGTGGCCATTAATAAAAGAATATAATTATACATTGTTTAAAAAATTAAAAATTGAAATAGGAATTACACTAATTTTTCTATTCTATTCTAAATGCAAATTATTTTAGTATGCATATTATTAAATATTAAATTATTTAGTATGTATATTTCCATGTATAACATACAATAAATTAAAAATATTTTTATATCTAAATTTCTAGAACCATCTTACTATTATAAAATTCACATGGATGAAAACAAAGAATGATGCCACACAGTAATGCATTTTCTTTATTTTTATAGGATGTTTCATATGAGAGGATGAGAAACAACAGGTATCCAATATTCTGAAGGATGTCATTATGGAGTTGCCTAGGTGACTCACTAGGATGTCTTATCACATTATGCCTCGTATGCTTTTGGAGTAAGTAAAAAAAGAAAGATGTGAAACAAGGAGTTTAAGTCTTTTGAAAAGTGATGATTGCATAATCATCATCACTATAATCAAGAATATGGGAAGATATATTCATCATTTGTTCATTCATTCAGTAATGTCAGATATATCCTGCCTGTTGCACTGTACTAAATGTTAAAGGTGTATCTAGAAATATTTAAAAAATAGAAATATTCAATCTGGCCAAAAATATAAGACATATACATATTAGATAAATAACATTATAGAAGGGTATATCATTAGCAAAGTGGTACAGATAGTAAGTACAAAGAGAGTTCACAGAAGGGAGTAATCAATGTGAGAAAGACAGCCTGGGAAATCGTACAGGAGTGACAACAGAGACTGAAGGTTAGAAATGTCTATGGATTTGGAGAACCCATGAAGTTTTCTTCAAAAACATGATGGGTTATCTGTAAGGAACATTAAGCCAAGTGATGAACAAATGGAGTTTTGTTCTGCTATGGAGAGCTTTGAATGTAGACTAAGGAGTTTGAAATATATTCTGTGGGCAGGGGAGTAATTTTGGCAGAAGTATGGGAGAAAAATAGTTTTCTGTCCACTCAGAAAGCAGCTCTTCAGTTGGTGGGAAGAGAACTCTTCAGCTTTCTGGAGGGTCTAGACCCCAAACATAAAACTTACAAAAAGAGTTCACTTTTAAGTATCAGAAAAACAACCAGCATTAGCTTTAAATGCATGAACACATGTCTTTGCTTGTTTGTTTTTCATATTAAAAAGGGGGCTATGAGTAGCAGCAGCAGCAGTAGTAGTTGTCAGGGCTGGTACGTAGGTGAAATGATGCCACCAGGACTCTGTCCCTTCTGTCTTCCTGTTACACGATTCTAACCATGACGATTTTGTCCTTTTGATGACAAAGTAGTAGCCATATCTCTACAGAAGCTGTATGAAGGAGAAAAGCAAATGAAATGGGTAAAAACACGTGTAACAAGAATCTGCCACTTGAAAATTTTCTTCCTGGAAATCTTCCACATTTATTACCTGCTCACATTAACTGGCCAGAATGAGGTCACAAGGTAAGACCTAATTGCAAGGTCAGCTAGAAAGCTACCATTTTAGCTGGACAAAGTGCTGCCACAGCAAAATTTGAAGGTTGTTTACAGGTAAGAAGAATGATTATAAATGTATAAATATTTATATATAATATGTGAGTACCTTTTTCATTGGATATTTGAATCAAAAAGCTGTGGTGGAGATATTAAATATTTTAATATATTTTTTTAAAGTGTGTCTGCCTTATTTGGCAACTCTTGGATAAATAAATGAAAAGAAGTCAGAACAAGTTTTTCCCCAGTTTCATTAGTTAAACTGTTTTGTGAATATTCCTTCTAGATTCTGATATTACCATTATCAGTCTAGCTTTTCTATTTTATCCTGTGTTTTTCTGGGAATTCAAAAGCTATATTATGAGGAAGTTTGGAAAAGTTGCACTAAGAGATGACAGCCAGATGCCATTTTAAATCCATGTTTCATAATTTCTTAGGTTTTAATTCCAAGTCTTTATAAAGTCTTTGATCTAAACAGAATTTATTATTTTAAAATTCATGTATGGGTATTTGTTTTATATATTTACATTTATTTATTTATAAAATTCAATTACCATATGATGTATTATTATTTTAAGAGATAGAGTTCAACGATTCATCAGTTGAATATAACACCCAGTGTTCATTACATCATGTGCCTTCCTTAATGCCCATCACCCAAATTACCCCACCCCCTCACCTATCTCCCTACCAGGAACCCTCAGTTTGTTTCCTGTAGTAAAGAGTCTCTTATGGTTCGTCTCACTCTCTGATACTGTCTTATTTTATTTTTCCCTCCCTTCCCCTATGATGCTGTTTTATTTCTTAAATTCCACATATGAGGAAACTCATAATTGTCTTCCTCTGATTGACTTATTTCACTCAGTATAATATCCTCCAGTTCCATCCATGTCAGTGCAAATACCAAGGTTTCATTTTTTGATGGCTGAGTAGTATTTTACATGTCACATTTTCTTTATCCATACATCTGTTGAGGGACATCTGGGTTCTTTCCATATTTTGGCTACTGTGGACATTGCTACTAAACATTGGGGTGCAGGTGCCCCTTCAAATCACTATGTGTGTAATCCTTTGAATAAATACCTAGTAGTGTAATTCCTGGATCATAGGGTAGATCTACTTTTTGAGGAACCTCCATACTGTTTTCCAGAGTGGCTACACCAGTTGCATTCCCACCAACAGTGTAAGAGGGTTCCCCTGTCTCCTCATCCTAGCCAACATCTTTTGTTTCCTGAGTTGTTTATTTTAGCCATTATGACAGGCTTGAGGCAGTGTCTCATTGTGGTTTTGATTTGTATGTCCCTGATGACAAGTAATATGGGGCATTTTCTCATGTGTCGGTTGACCATTTGCATGTCTTTTTTTGAGAAATGTCTGTTCATGTCTTTTACCCATTTATGATTGCGTTTTTGGTTTTTGGATGTTGAGCTTAATAAATTCTAGAAAGATTTTGGGTACTAGCTTTTATCTGATAAGACATTTACAAATATTTCTCCCATTCTATAGGTTGCCTTTAAGTTTTGTTGACTGTTTCATTTGCTGTGCAGAAGCTTTTTATCTTGATGAAGTCCCAAAAATTCATTTTGGTTTTGTTTCCCTTGCCTTTGGAGACATGTCTAGCAAGAAGTTGCTGTGGCTGAGGTCAAAAAAGTTGCTGTATGTGTTGTCTACTAGGATTTTGGTGGATTCCTGTCACCTTTAGGTCTTTCATCCATTTTAAGTTTATCTTTGTGTATGGTGTAAGACAAGGATCCGGTTTCATTCTTCTGCATGTGGCTGTTCAATTTTCCCACCACTATTTGTTGAGGACACTGTCGTTTTTCATTGGATATTATTTCCTACTTTGTCAAACATGAGTTGACCATCGAGATGAGGGTCATTCTTGGGTTCTCTATCCTGCTCCATTGATCTCTGTCTTGTTCTGCCAGTGCCACACTGTCTTGCTGATCACAGCTGTATAATACAGCTTGAATCCAGATTGTGATGCCACCAGCTTTGATTTTCTTTCAACATTACTTTGGCTATTTGGGGTCTTTTCTGGTTCCATGCAAATTTTAGGATTGTTTGTTATAGCCCTGTGAAAATGTTGATGGCATTTTGATAGAGGTTGCATTAGGGATCCCTAATCCCTAATGCCACTGATGGCTCAGTGGTTTAGCACCTGCCTTTGGCCCAGGGCATGATCCTGGAGTCCCAGGATCGAGTCCCACATCAGGCTCCCTGCATGTAGCCTTCTTCTCCCTCTGCCCCCACCCCCTTTGTGTGTGTGTGTGTCTCGTCAATAAATAAATAATATTTGAAAAAAAAGAGATTGTATTGAATGTTTAAATTGCCCTGGGTAGCATTGACATTTTAACAATATTTGTTCTTCCAATCCATGAGCATGGAGCATTTTCCCATTTCTTTGTTACTTCAATTTCTTTCATGTGTGTTATATAGATTTCAAAGTAGAGATCCTTTACTTTGGTTAGGTTTATTCCTAGGTATCTTATGGTTTTGGGTACACTTGTAAATGGGATTGATTCCTTAATTTGTCTTTCTTCAGGCTCATTGCTATTGTACAGAAATGCAACTGATTTCTGTGCATTGATTTTATATCCTGTCATGGTGCTGAATTTCTGTAGGAGTTCTAGCAATCTTGGGGTGGAGTTTTTTGTTTTTTCCACATAAAGTATTATTTCATCTTCAAAGAGTGAAAATTTGACTTCTTCTTTGCCAATTTGGATGCCTATTTCTTTTTGTTGTCTGATTGCTGAGGTAGAAATTCTAGTACGACGTGGATGGAACTGGAGGGTATTATGCTGAGTGAAATAAGTCAATTGGAGAAGGACAAACATTATATAGTCTCATTCATTTGGGGAATATAAAAAATAGTGAAAGGGAATAAAGGGGAAAGGAGAAAAAATATGTGGGAAATATCAGAAAGGGAGACAGAACATGAAAGACTCCTAACTCTGGGAAACGAACTAGGGGAGGTGGAAAGGGAGGTGGGCGGGGGTGGGGGTAACTGGGCGGTGGGCACTGAGGTGGGCACTTGATGGGCTGAGCGCTGGGTGTTCTGTATGTTGACAAATTAAACACCAATAAAAAATAAATTTATTTAAAAAAAGAAATAGTGAAATTTTGAGAAGAGCCCAAATGTCCATTGACTAATGAAAGAATAAAGAAAATGTGGTCTATAAAAAAAAAGGAAATTCTAGTACTTTGTTGAACAGCAGTGGTGACAGTGGACATCCTTGTTGTGTTCCTGATTTTAGGGGGAAAGTTCTCAGCTTTTATCCACTGAAAATGATATTTGCTGTGAGCTTTTCATATATGGCTTTTAAGATACTGAGGTATGTTTCCTCTATCTCTACACTGTGGAGAGTTTTAATCAAGAAAGGATGCTGTATTTGTCAAATGCTTTTTTCTGAATCCATTGAGGAATCATATGGTTCTTCTCCTTTCTTTTATTAATGTAGTATATCACATTGATTTGTGGATGTTGAACCACCCTTGCAGCCCAGGAATAAATCTCCTTCAGCTGTGGTGAATAATCCTTTTAGTGCACTGTTGGATTCTATTGGTTAAAAACTTTCATCTCTCACTAGTCATATTATGCCTCTATTATATCCCTGTGGAAATATTACAGCTTCTGATTAGTCGATTGTTCATCACCACATGAGCACTTGGGCAGCTGGACACTGCTGGGGAAGATCACACAACAGGCCTACCATTGCCACATTACAGGATATAGCTCTCCTGTCCTATCTAGGCCTTCAAGACTGCCAATAGTTTACTAAAGTTACCTCATTCTTTCATTTTTAACTATTTCAAACATTTTTCATTTTTCAGACTTCCAACACTTCTTTTTTTAAATATTTTTAAGGTTTATTTATTTATTTGAAAGAAAGAGAGAGAGAGAGAGAAAACCACCATATGGTGCAGAGAAGCAGAGGGAGAGAGAATCTCAAGCAGACTCCACACGCTCTACAGAGCCTGATGTGGGGCTCGATCTCACAACCCTGAGATCATGACCTGAACTGAAACCAACAAGTGGATATTTAACCAACTGTGCCACCCAAGCACCCCGACCTCCAACACTTCTTACCAATACTTCTCATTTTCCATAAAAGACTCTATCTTCCACCTTGCAAAAAAAAGAGAAACTTTCATTCAGTAAGTCCTTCAGTTGTATACCATCAAGTCTATACTGACTTCACCAATTCCATACTAATGGAAAAGGAGACAATATTAATGTCTCTTATTAAGAGACTAATATCTATCAGTAAGATCCATTTTTAAAAAGATTTTATTTATTCATGAGAGACACAGAGAGAGAGGCAGAGACATAGGAAGAGGGAAGAGAATCAGGCTGCATGCAAAGCGCCCAATGTGGGACTTGATCCTGGGACTCCATGTTCATGTCCTGAACCAAAGGCAGATGTTCAACTACTGAGCCACCCAAGCATCCCAATAAGATCCATTTTTTAATCTTTGTTCTTAATCATGTATTCTTTATCTAGTCAACTTCTCTCTACATACTGGCCTTTTGCATCGACATTTCAATATGGATTAATCACTCATTTCAGTAACAAACTACTTCTCTTAACTCCCCATCCCCCTCCAGCAATTGAAATCTTTCCGTTTTCTACTGTTATTTCTATTTGTGTGTTTCTCTTCTTTCCCACTTCCTCCACAATCAGTCAACTCCAATTTCATCAACTCCCACATCTTCATGGGAACTTCTTTTCTGAGCTTGAAACAACTTCCTTGTATTAATTAATAGAATACTGTTTCTGCTTTTATCTTACTTAACCTCAACTTCATTTGACAGTGTTAATCATATCTTCCTTTTGGAAAAATTTTCCTGATTTCCATGACACTCATTCTCCTAGTATTCCTCTCTCTTGCCAGAACATTCTGTCTCAGTTCGGCTTTTTCTCTCTACTTTCTCTGGTCATCCCTTAAGCACATAGATTCTCCCCAGCAGTTTTCTTTAGGGCCTTCTATTTTCTCACACTTTACTCCTGAGTTATACAGGAAAGCAGCTCAACCTGTTCCAAATTAAACTCTTATTTCATCTACCCTCCTTCTACTCAGTGATTCCTATCTCAATAAATGAAAAAATTCTGACAAATTTTTACTCTAAAATATCTTGTAAATCTATTCATTTATATCCACCCATCCTGTTTTAATCACTGTTTTCTCATTATCTGGACTACTGTGACAACCTCATGTGTGATCTCTCTTTGGTCATTCATGCCCATCTGCATCTATGCTCCACTCAGAAGCCAGAATGATCTCCCTAAGTGTAAATTTGATCATGTAACTTGCCTGCTTAAAAATTCTTCAATGACTTCTCATTTTCCCCTGGAATCATGTTAAAATTTTTCAACATGGTTTATTAGACTCTGTATGTCCTTGTTAATATTTACCTCTTGTCTCTTCTCAAAAAAAGGAAGTTCTCCCCTTAGTCTTGTTGCTCCAGGTAGAATGCACCATGTATCATATTTTGTCCTCAGATCTTCAAATGTACTTATCCATTAGTATGACACAATCTTCACCACTTACCCTCTCCTCCTCGTTTCACTTAGATACTTTTTATCCTCCAACTCTCCATGTATAGGTTATGTGGTTGGGAACATTTTTTCTGACAAGCCCTCCTCACCTCACCTATTTCCACCAGTGTAGATTAGGGCCCTTTTTAATGTATATCTTTTTATCAGCTCTTTCCTTTTATTAAAATTCACTACACACACACAAACACATATAACTGTACATATAGTTTTTATAGTTTTTTTTTAGTTTTTATAGTTTTTATTGGGCATTTGCATATGTACACCACGTTTTAGATCCCAATAAATATATCAGAGCTTCTCAAAGTTTCCTATAGTAATCTAGAGGTCCAGGATTCCTGGCCAGAGCTAGTTTTCCCCGACTGAATTTACAACCTTAGGTAGCTTAGATGTTGCCAGAATATTGCTATCATTTCACTAATACCCTGGGAGGACCTTTCCCCAACTTTGAGCTCAGCTCTGAGTCAAGTCGAATAGCCTCCACTCCCTGGACAGAGATTTTTTCAGAGATCTGAAAGTTTAGATAAAATATTTTTGTTTTAAGATTTTATTTATTTATTTGAGAGAGAGAGAGAAAAAATGACTGGGGGCAGGCAGAGGCAGAAGGCTTAATCCCAGGATGCTGGGATCATAACCTGAGCCAAAGTTGGACACCCAACTGACTGAGCCACCTAGGCTCCCCTTGTTTGGAAAAAATATTAACAGCATTCTAAGGAGGTAATTTTCATGATAAACAGTCAGATATTTTCATCATCTATAATGGTGTTAGCTTTTGTTTACCATGCCACTAAACTGGGGAGAAAGTGTGAATAGGAATAGCCCTAAATTAAAATGTCATAGACACCACTGTCTTAACCAATGTTCAGTAGATTCTCTTAGATAGACAATTTTCATTTCATTCATTCAATATGGTTGTCAGATTTCTTTTTTTACTTATTTTATTTTTTTAATTAGGTAAAATATCTCTAATTACATTTTTTCTGACCTTATTTCTTTTTTTAATAAATTAATTTTTATTGGTGTTCAATTTACCAACATACAGAATAACACCCAGTGCTCATCCCGTCAAGTGTCCCCCTCAGTGCCCGTCACCCACTGACCCCCACCTCCCACCCTCCTCCCCTTCCACCACCCCTAGTTCGTTTCCCAGAATTAGGAGTCTCTCATGTTCTGTCTCCCGTTCTGATATTTCCTACTCATTTTTTCTCCTTTCCCCTTTATTCCCTTTCACTATTTTATATATTCCCCAAATGAATTAGACTATATAATATTTGTCCTTCTCTGGTTGACTTATTTCACTCAGCATAATATCCTCCAGTTCCATCCACATCAAAGCAAATAGTGGGTATTTGTCGTTTCTAATGGCTGAGTAATATTCCATTGTATACATAGACCACATCTTCTTTATCCATTCATCTTTCGATGGACACCGAGGCTCCTTCCACAGTTTGGCTATTATGGACATTGCTGCTATAAACATTGGGGTGCAGCTGTCCTGCAGTTTCACTGCATCTGTATCTTTGGAGTAAATCCCCAGCAGTGCAATTGCTGGGTCTAGAGCAGTTCTATTTTTAACTCTTTGAGGAACCTCAAAGTGTTTTCCAGAGTGGCTGCACAAGTTCACATTCCCACCAACAGTGCAAGAGGGTTCCCAGTTGCCAGATTTCTAAAATGGTTCATTTTAGTTGTTTTGCCCATATTTTCATTGTTTTAGAAGAATTGGGTAGTTTACTGAGGTCCTTGTTCTGACATTATGGAAACTGATTTACTTATGTTCATTTTTAATGTTTGTATATCTGATTAGATTCTAAGTTTCCTTCTTCTCTTCATTACTTCATCCTTCCCTTCTTCTTTGACTGCCTGCCAGAAATATAATGTTTACCACATGGCAGATGCTAATTTAAGTGCTTGAAGAATAATAGGGAAAATACCTAAACAGATCCTTGGCCATTATATTGTTCATTGTTTCATCATCTCTGTGGAACACAGTGCGTTGGCATACAGTAGATACTAAATAAGTAACTGTGAAGACATGAAGGGCTCATTTTCTCAGATATTGTTTACAATCCCTTTCCATTGGCAACCAATCACTTTAGAATGCAATGAGCTGCCATGCATTTCCCTCTAAATATTGAAATGTTATTCAAAAGCTGTGGATCTTGATGAACGTAAGAAAAAGTGCTATTGGGGTTAAAGGATGGTGAGACCACCTCTGGCTGGTTCAGAATATCTTTTTTATGCTGTTATGGTTGTTTGCCTTTTTTCTTACCCAAGCAGCCTTAGATCTATGAAAGAGGCCCGGTGGTCCAGACAATCAGTAGGTAAGATAGTGCCAAAGAATATAGTAAAAGGTAGACACATAAGAACTTATCAATCTCAACATCCAAAAAACAAACAAACAAAAATAGTCAAGAAATGGGCAGAAGACATGAACAGACATTTCCCCAAAAAAGACATACAGATGGTCAACATGCACATGAAAAAATTCTCCACATCTCTTGGCCATCAGGGAAATACAAATCAAAACCATAATATGATATCACCTCATATCTGTCAGAATGGCTAAAAACAACAACAACAACAACTCAGGAAACGACAGATGTATGTAAGGATGCAGAGAAAGAAGAACCCTCTTACAGTGTGGATGGGAATGTAAACTGGTGCAGTCACTCTGGACAACAGTATGTAGATTCCTCAAGAAGTTTAAAAATAGAGCTAACCTATAACCCAGCAGTTGCATTACTAGGTATTTAACCAAAAGATACAAACATAGCTATTCAACAGGGCACATGCATCCCAATGTTAAAGCAGAAATATGCATAATAGCCAAAATATGGAAAGAGCCCAGATGTCATCAACAGATGAGTGGATAGGAGGGGAAAGACGGCGGAAGGGTAGGGTCCCCAAGTCACCTGTCCCCACACCAAATTACCTAGATAACCTTCAAATCACCCTGAATACCTACTAATTCCGCCTGAGATTTAAACAGAGAACAGCTGGAATGCTACAGTGAGGAGAGTTCACGCTTCTATCAGGGTAGAAAACGGGAAAAAAGAAATAAAGAAACAAAAGGCCCCCAAAGGGGGAGGGGCCCCGCGAGGAGCCGGGCTGAGGCCGGGGCGAGTGTCCCCAGGACAGGAGAGCCCCGTCCCGGAGACGCAGGAGCTGCACCGACCTTCCCGGGAGAAAGGGGCTCGCGGGGAGGTGGAGCAGGACCCAGGAGGGCGGGGATGCCCTCAGGCTCCCGGGGACACTGACAGGCACCTGCGCCCCGGGAGAGCGCCCCGAGCTCCCTAAGGGCTGCAGCGTGGGCAGCGGGACCCGGAGCAGCTCGGGGGGTCGGGGGCGGCTCCGCGGAGGGGGCTGCGGGGCGGGAGCAGCTGTTTTTACTTTTTTTCTTTTTCTTTTCTTCTTTCTCTTCTTTTTCTCCTTTTCCCAATACAACTCGCTTTTGGCCACTCTGCACTGAGCAAAATGACTAGAAGGAAAACCTCACCTCAAAAGAAAGAATCAGAAACAGTCCTCTCTCCCACAGAGTTACAAAATCTGGATTACAATTCAATGTCAGAAAGCCAATTCAGAAGCACTATTATACAGCTACTGGTGGCTCTAGAAAAAAGCATAAAGGACTCAAGAGACTTCATGACTGCAGAATTTAGGGCTAATCAGGCAGAAATTAAAAATCAATTGAATGAGATGCAATCCAAACTAGAAGTCCTAACGACGAGGGTTAACGAGGTGGAAGAACGAGTGAGTGACATAGAAGACCAGTTGATAGCAAAGAGGGAAACTGAGGAAAAAAGAGACAAACAATTAAAAGACCATGAAGATAGATTAAGGGAAATAAACGACAGCCTGAGGAAGAAAAACCTACGTTTAATTGGTGTTCCCGAGGGCGCCGAAAGGGCCAGAGGGCCAGAATATGTATTTGAACAAATTCTAGCTGAAAACTTTCCTAATCTGGGAAGGGAAACAGGCATTCAGATCCAGGAAATAGAGAGATCCCCCCCTAAAATCAATAAAAACCGTTCAACACCTCGACATTTAATAGGGAAGCTTACAAATTCCAAAGATAAAGAGAAGATCCTTAAAGCAGCAAGAGACAAGAAATCCCTGACTTTTATGGGGAGTAGTATTAGGGTAACAGCAGACCTCTCCACAGAGACCTGGCAGGCCAGAAAGGGCTGGCAGGATATATTCAGGGTCCTAAATGAGAAGAACATGCAACCAAGAATACTTTATCCAGCAAGGCTCTCATTCAGAATGGAAGGAGAGATAAAGAGCTTCCAAGACAGGCAGGAAATAAAAAAATATGTGACCTCCAAACCAGCTCTGCAAGAAATTTTAAGGGGGACTCTCAAAATTCCCCTTTAAGAAGAAGTCCGGTGGACCAATCCACATAAACAAGGACTGAATAGATATCATGATGACACTAAACTCATATCTTTCAATAGTAACTCTGAACGTGAATGAGTTTAATGACCCCATCAAAAGGTGCAGGGTTTCAGACTGGAAAAAAAACCAGGACCCATCTATTTGCTGTCTTACAAGAGACTCATTTTAGACAGAAGGACAACTACAGCCTGAAAATAAAAGGTTGGAGAACCAATTTACCATTTAAATGGTCCTCAAAAGAAAGCAGGGGTAGCCATCCTTATATCAGATAAACTAAAATTTACCCCGAAGAATGTAGTTAGAGATGAAGAGGGACACTATCTCATACTTAAAGGATCTATCCAACAAGAGGACTTAACAATCCTCAATATATATGCTCCGAATGTGGGAGCTGCCAAACATATCAATCAATTAATAACCAAAGTGAAGAAATACTTAGATAATAATACACTTATACTTGATGACTTCAATCTAGCGCTTTCTACACTCGATAGGTCTTCTAAGCACAACATCTCCAAAGAAACGAGAGCTTTAAATGATACACTGGACCAGATGGATTTCACAGATATCTACAGAACTTTACATCCAAACTCAACTGACTACACATTCTTCTCAAGTGCACATGGAACTTTCTCCAGAATAGACCACATACCGGGTCACAAATCAGGTCTTAACCGATACCAAAAGACTGAGATCATTCCCTGCATATTCTCAGACCATAATGCCTTGAAATTAGAACTAAATCACAAGAAGTTTGGAAGGACCTCAAACACTTGGAGGTTAAGGACCATCCTGCTTAAAGATGAAAGGGTCAACAAGGAAATTAAGGAAGAATTAAAAAGATTCATGGAACTAATGAGAATGAAGACACAAACGTTCAAAATCTTTGGGATGCAGCACAGACAGTACTGAGGGGAAAATACATCGCAATACAAGCATCCATTCAAAAACTGGAAAGGACTCAAATACAAAAGCTAATCTTACACCTAAAGGAGCTAGAGAAAAAACAGCAAATAGATCCTACACCAGCAGAAGAAGAGAGTTAGTTAAAATTCGAGCAGAACTCAATGAAATCGAGACCAGAAGAACTGTGGAACAGATCAACAAAAGCAGGAGCTGGTTCTTTGAAAGAATTAATAAGATAGATAAACCATTAGCCAGCCTTATTAAAAAGAAGAGAGAGGAGACTCAAATTAATAAAATCATGAATGACAAAGGAGTGAACACTACCAACACCAAGGAAATACAAACGATTTTAAAAACATATTATGAACAGCTATACGCCAATAAATTAGGCAATCTAGAAGAAATGGACGCATTCCTGGAAAGCCACAAACTACCAAAACTGGAACAGGAAGAAATAAAAAACCTGAACAGGCCAATAACCAGGGAGGAAATTGAAGCAGTCATCAAAAACCTCCCAAGACACAAGAGTCCAGGGCCAGATGGCTTCCCAGGGGAATTCTATCAAACGTTTAAAGAAGAAACCATACCTATTCTCCTAAAGCTGTTTGGAAAGATAGAAAGAGATGGAGTACTTCCAAATTCGTTCTATGAGGCCAGCATCACCTTAATTCCAAAACCAGACAAAGACCCCACCAAAAAGGAGAATTACAGACCAATATCCCTAATGAACATGGATGCAAAAATTCTCAACAAGATACTGGCCAATAGGATACAACAATACATTAAGAAAATTATTCACCATGAACAAGTAAGATTTATTCCCAGGACACAAGGCTGGTTCAACACTCGTAAAACAATCAATGTGATTCATCATATCAGCAAGAGAAAAACCCAGAACCATATGATCCTCTCATTAGATTCAGAGAAAGCATTTGACAAAATAGAGCATCCATTCCTGATCAAAACTCTTCAGAGTGTAGGGATAGAGGGAACATTCCTCAACATCTTAAACACCATCTATGAAAAGTTCACAGCAAATATAATTCTCACTGGGGAAGCACTGGGAGCCTTTCCCTTAAGATCAGGAACAAGACAGGGATGTCCACTCTCACCACTGTTATTCAACATAGTACTGGAAGTCCTAGCCTCAGCAATCAGACAACAAAAAGACATTAAAAGCATTCAAATTGGCAAAGAAGAAGTCAAACTCTCCCTCTTCGCCGATGACATGATACTCTACATAGAAAACCCAAAAGTCTCCACCCCAAGATTGCTAGAACTCATACAGCAATTTGGTAGCGTGGCAGGATACAAAATCAATGCCCAGAAGTCAGTGGCATTTCTATACACTAACAATGAGACTGAAGAATGAGAAATTAAGGAGTCAATCCCATTGACAATTGTACCCAAAAGCATATGATACCTAGGAAGAAACCTAACCAAAGAGGTAAAGGATCTATACCCTAAATACTATAGAACACTTCTGAAAGAAATTGAGGAAGACACAAAGAGATGGAAAAATATTCCATGCTCATGGATTGGCAGAATTAATACTGTGAAAATGTCAGTGTTACCCAGAGCAATTTACACGTTTAATGCAATCCCTATCAAAATACCATGGACTTTCTTCAGAGAGTGAGAACAAATTATTTTAAGATTTGTGTGGAATCAGAAAAGACCCCGAATAGCCAGGGGAATTTTAAAAAAGAAAACCATAGCTGGGGGTATTACAATGCCAGACTTCAGGTTGTACTACAAAGCTGTGGTCGTCAAGACAGTGTGGTACTGGCACAAAAACAGACACATAGACCAATGGAACAGAATAGAGAATCCAGAAGTGGACCCTCAACTTTATGGTCAACTCATCTTCGATAAAGGAGGAAAGACTATCCACTGGAAGAAAGACAGCCTCTTCAATAAATGGTGCTGGGAAAATTGGACATCCACATGCAGAAGAATGAAACTAGACCACTCTCTTGCACCATACACAAAGACAAACTCAAAATGGATGAAAGATCTAAATGTGAGGCAAGATTCCATCAAAATCCTAGAGGAGAACACAGGCAACACCCTTTTTGAACTCGGCCACAGTAACTTCTTGCAAGATACATCCACGAAGGCAAGAGAAACAAAAGCAAAAGTGAACTATTGGGACTTCATCAAGATAAGAAGCTTTTGTATAGCAAAGGATACAGTCAACAAAACTAAAAGGCAACCTACAGAATGGGAGAAGATGTTTGCAAATGATGTATCGGATAAAGGGCTAGTTTCCAAGATCTAGAAAGAACTTATTAAACTCAACACCAAAGAAACAAACAATCCAATCATGAAATGGGCAAAAGTCATGAACAGAAATCTCACAGAGGAAGACATAGACATGGCCAACATGCACATGAGAAAATTCTCTGCATCACCTGCCATCAGGGAAATACAAATCTATACCACAATGAGATCCCACCTCACACCAGTGAGAATGGGGAACATTAACAAGGCAGGAAACCACAAATGTTGGAGCAGATGCGGAGAAAAGGGAACCCTCCTGCACTGTTGGTGGGAATGTGAACTGGTGCAGCCACTCTGGAAAACTGTGTGCAGGTTCCTCAAAGAGTTAAAAATAGACCTGTCCTACGACTCAGCAATTGCACTGTTGGGGATTTACCCCATAGATACAGATGCAATGAACGCTGCGACACTTGCACCCCAATGTTTCTAGCCGCAATGTCCACAATAGCCAAACTGTGGAAGGAGCCTCGGTGTCCATCGAAAGATGTATGGATAAAGAAGATGTGGTTTATGTATAGAATGGACTATTACTCAGCCATTAGAAATGACAAATACCCACCATTTGCTTCAACGTGGATGGAACTGGAGGTTATTATGCTGAGTGAAATGAGTCAATCAGAGAAGGACAAACATTATATGTTCTCATTCATTTGGGGAATATAAATAATAGTGAAAGGGAATAGAATGGAAGGGAAAAGAAATGGGTAGGAAATATCAGAAAGGGCGATAGAATATAAAGATTCCTATCTCTGGGAAATGAACTAGGGGTGGTGAAAGGGGAGGAGGTCTGGGGGTGGGGGTGAGTGGGTGACGGGCACTGAGGGGGGCACTTGACGGGATGAGCACTGGGTGTTATTCTGTATGTTTGCAAATTGAACACCAATAAAAAATAAATTTATTATAAAAAAACAGATGAGTGGATCAAGAAGATCTGATAATAGATATAGATATATAGATAAATAATGGAATATTACTCAGTCATCAAAAGAATGAATATTGCCATTTTCAATGACATAGATAGAGCTAGAGGGTATTATGCTAAGTAAAATAAACAAAATAAGTCAGTCAGAAAAATAAAGATACCATATAATTTCACTTATATGTGGAAGTTAAGAAACAAAACAGATCAACATAGGGGAAGGGAAAGAAAAATAAAATAAGATGAAAATATCATGCTGCTCTCTGAGGGAACCTTCCAGCCGTTTGGAGTCAGGTAGAATATAACCCACGATGGAGAAGGGTAAATGATGGGTGTTTTTGGAATAGGCACTTACCGATATGTAAATTTGCCTTTTTGGTCCACACTGTTTCTGTCAGTACCAATACTCATGAGATACTTGCTGTCATGTATTTATATTACTTCTGACCACAAAGCTCATTTTACAATAAGATACATATAACTGACTTATATCTATTACCATGTGCCCTATTGTTGACCTTACAGTGTAGTATATAGGAGACTCAGTAGATACAGTTGGAGAGGTGAAGTTTAGTTGCTTGGGATCAGCAATCAATGTACAGTATTATTTTACTCACAGTCAGAATAATTGAGTCTGTGAATCAAGAAGTTTAAATAGGAGTCACTTCTTTTACTATCACATTAAATATCTTACAATATTTGTTTGTAAACATCACAAAAATCTCACAAACTGTGCCCTGCTGGCTTAAAAGTCTGCTATCTAAGAGGAAAAATCTTCTGTTAGGGATACGATAATGCCATCTTACCAGTAGAGGCTCCTTATTGCACAACCCAGCATGTCAGGAAGATCTATATATATGGAATCCAGGAGATTTTCTGGAGTACCTTAGTAGTTTTATATGTAAGTCAATAAATGCAAGAACTCTGATCAGCTGAGGGCAAGGGAACTATGGAATATATAACAAAAAAATGAAGTTGGAAATAAAAACTGTCTTCATAACAGTTACAGGAATGAGGCCTGTGACTGAAATGCATATTTTCTTCCTTGCTTATGACATATCCATATCTGTTATTAACCTATTGTGTTTTTTCTCTTTTTTAATTTTTATATAGAATGATGTTGTAATCAGTTTTGCAGTCAAGTCTATATATTTTAGACTATCCAGGACAGATTGTGATCAAAATAGAAAAGGAATTAGCATTACTTGGAGATTGATAGACAATGGTACTTTTTTCATTGGGGAGGTGGTGATGGGAGAAAATATAAAAGCATCTTCTTTGATATAAGAGTTAAATCATGATAATGTTGTTATAATTGTCATTTGGAGGCTTAAGTATGACTAGGAGGGTGTATACAGATACTGAATAATCAAAAGGATGAACAGTACTGGATATTGTGTATTTGTTCTCAAGCCCACATCTGCCACTTTACCCTCTATCCTATTCATCTAGGGCTGGAGGCCTACCAGTTGGGTTCCACTTAGATTAGAAGAAGCACGGAAAGAGATCCATTTTTTTTTGTTTCTGATTTTGGCAGTAGTGTCTTCAGTATTATGGATGCCTAGATTTCTGCTCGGTGTTAGAAGCATAGTTCTTCTCTCAGTTTGTTCACCACCTTACGTCGTTTCTATATGTCACATTAGCCACCAACTTTCATTATTCACTTGACTGTTTCATCCACAAGTAGAGGCTCAATATAAAGTATATTATTCTGACCACCACCTCCTACTTTTTTTCTGCCTGGTACACTCTACTACTAACATTTTAGCTTTTACTGTATTCTATTTTATCACTAATACACTCACCCTTCTTGCTGCTGTTTCTCCTAGTCAACATATCATGTCTTCATTTCTCATTGGCCAATCTTAGATTTCATGATCTACCATTAAAATCATTTCCTCTCAAAAGCCCAAAACACCTGTGATTTTTTTTCTCCCATTAGTTGTCTGGCAAGTTACCCCCGGTTAAATCCAACTGTCTACCTAGTTCGTTCTTAAATGTAACTGAATATATAACTGAAGAAATATACCTTACTGATTTGTCTCCTTTAAATTCATATGGCCAAATTGATAATTAATGCAGCCCCATAATTTTACTAAATTTTTTATGTCAGACTAGAATTTATTTATTTATTTACATACAGATATTTTTTATTGAAATTAAATTTGCCAACATATAACACTCAATGCTCATCCTGTCAAGTGACTACGTCTGTGCCCTTCACCCAGTTACCCCAACCCCTTGCCCACCTCCCCCTCCACTACTCTTTGCTCGTCTCCCAAAATTAAGAGTCTCTCATGTTTTGTCACCATCTCTAATATTCCCCACTCATTTTCTCTCCTTTCCCCCATAATCCCTTTCAATGTCTTATATTCCCCACATGAGTGAAAACATATACTGATTTTCCTTCTCCAATTGACTCAATTCACTCAGCATAATACCCTCCAGTTCCATCCACATCGAAGCAAAAGGTGGGTATTTGTCCTTTCTGATGGCTGAGTAATATCCCATTGTATCTATAGACCATATCTTCTTTATCCTTTCATCTGTCAGTGGACACCGAGGCTCCTTCCACAGTTTGGCTATTGTGGGCAATACTGCTATAAACATTGGGGTGCAGTTGTCCTGGCCTTTCATTACATCAGTATCTTTGAGGTAAATCCCAAGTAGTGTAATTGCGGGGTCATAGGGTACTCTATTTTTAACTCTTTGAGGAATCTCCACACAGTTTTCCAGAGTGTCTGTACCAGTTCACATTCCCACCTAGAGTGCAAGAGGGTTCTTTCTTCTCCACAACTGCTACAACATTTGTTGTTTCCTGCCTTGTTAATTTTCTCCATTCTCACTGGTGTGAGGTGGTATCTCATTGTGGGGATACTTCCCACTTGGTCTTGGTGAATAATCTGCCTAATTGATCATATTGGCTAGTATCTTGTTGAGAATTTTTCTGTGTTCATCAGGGATATTGGTCTATAATTCTCCTTTTTGGTTGGGGTTTTGTCTGGTTTTGCAATTAAGGTAATGTTGGCCTCATAAAATGAGTTTGGAAGTACTCCATCCCTTTCTATCCTTCAGTACAGCTTTAGTAGAATAGATATTATTTCTTCTTTGAATGTTTGAAAGACTCTCCCTGGGAAGTCATTTGGCCCTGGGCTTTTGTGTCTTGGGAGTTTTTTGATGACTGCTTCAATTTCCTCCCTGGTTATTGGCTTCTTCAGGTTTTCTATTTCTTCCTGTTCCAGTTTTAGTAATTTATGGTATTCCAGAAATGCGCCCATTTCTTCTAGATTGCCTAATTTATTGGCACATCTGCTCATAATACATTTTTAAAATCATTTGTAATTCTTGGTATTGGTTGTGATCTCTCCTCTTTCATTCATGATTTTATTAATTTGAGTCTTTTCTTTTTTCTTTTTAATAAGGCTAGCTATGGGTTTATCTATGTTATTAATTCTTTCAAAGAACCAGCTCCTGGTTTTATTGATCTGTTCTACAGGTCTTCTGGTCTCTATTTCATTGAGTTTTGCTCAAGTCTTTATTATCTCACTTCTTCTGCTTGGTGTATGTTTTACTTGCTGTTCTTTCTCTAATTTCTTTAGGTGCAAGGTTCACTTGGATATTTGAGTTTTTTTCCAGTTTTGTAAGGGAGGCTTGTATTGCAATGTATTTCCCTCTTAGGACCAATTTTGCTGTATCTCAAAGATTTTGAACAGTTGTATCTTCATTTTCATTAGTTTCCATGAATCTTATTAATTCTCTACTTTCTTGGTTGATCCATTCATCTTAGTAGGATGTTCTTTAAGTTCAAAGTATTTGAATTTCTTCCAAATTTCTTCTTGTGATTGAATTCTAGTTTCAAAGTATATGGTCTGAAAATATATAAGGCACAATCCCAATCTTTTGATATCAGTTGAGACCTGATTTGTGACCCAGTATGTGGTCTATTCTGGAGAATAGCACTTGAGAAGAATGTGTATTCAGTTGTGTTCAGATGGAAAGTTCTGTGTATATCTGTGAAATCCATCTGATTCAGTGTATCATTTAAAGCCCTTGATTCTTTGGTGATGTTGTGCTTAGAATATCTGTCATTTGCAGAAAGTTCTATGTTGAAGTCTTCTACTATTAGTGTATTATTATCTAAGTATGTCTTTACTTTGGTTATTAATTGATTGATATACTTGGAAGCTCCCACATTAGGGGATATAAATATTCATGATTGTTAAGTCTTCTTGTTGGGTAGACCCTTTAAGTATGATACAGTTCCCCCTTCATCTCTTACTACAGTCTTTGGGTTAAACTTTATCTGATCTAAGGATTGCTGCCTCAGCTTTCTTTTGAGGACCATTAAAATGGTATAATGGTTCTGCATCCTTTCATGTTCAAGCTGGAGGTGTCCTTATGTCTAAAATGGGTCTACTGTAGATAGCAAATACATGGGTGTGTATTTTTTATCCAGTCTGAAACCCTGCAGCTTTTGATGGGATCATTTATCCCATTCATGTTCAGAGTAACTATTCAAAGATATAAATTTAGTGTCATCATGATATCTATTCAGTCCTTGTATTTGTGGATTAATGTTTTAGGCTCCCTGTTTCTTTTACAGGGTCCCTTGTAATATTTCTAGCAGATCTGGTTTGGTGGTCACATATTCTTTCAGTTTCTATCTTGGAAACTCTTTATCTCTCCTTCTATTCTGAATGAGAGCCTTGCTGGATAGAGTATTCTTGGCTGCATGTTCTTCTCATTTAGTGTCCTGAATATATCCTCCCAGCCCTCTCTGGCCTGCCAGATCTCTGTGGAGAGGTCTGATGGCAATCCAATATTTCTCCCCATATAAGTTAAGAATCTCTTGTCTCTTGCTGCTTTAAAGATTTTCTCTTTATTTTTGGACTTTGCAAGTTTCACTATTAAATGTCGAGGTGTTGAACAGTTTTTTATTGATTTTGAAGGGTCCTGTCTATCTCCTGGATCTGAATTCCTGTTTCCCTCCCCAAATTAGGGATGTTCTCAGCTATGATTTGTTCAAATATGCTTTCTGACCCTCTGGCCCTCTGGCCGTTTTCTAGAACCCCAATTATTCATAGATTATTCCTTCTCATGCTATCATTTATTTTCTCTTAGTCTTTCCTCATGGTCTCTTAATTGTTTTTATCTTTTTTTTTCTTCAGCTTCCTTCCTTGCCATCAACTTGTCATCTATGTAACTCACTCTTTCTTCCACCACCTAGTTGTTAGGACATCCAGTTTGGATTGCATCTAATTTTATTGATTTTTAATTTTGGCCTCATTAGATCTAAATTCTGCAGTCATGAAGTCTGTAGAGTCCTTTATACTTTTTTCCAGAGCCACCAGTAACTTTATAATTGTGTTTCTTAATTGGCTTTCTGACATTGAATTGTAATCCATATTCTGTAACTCTTTGGCATAAAGTACTGTTTCTGATTTTTCTTTGTTGTGAGTTCTTCCTTCTAGTCATCTTGTCCAGTGCAGAGTGGCTGTAAGAGCAGGCTGAGTGAAGAATATCAACCATGACCTAAGTAAATTCACCCTAGACGATCCTAATGATGTCAGAATCCAGAAAATGAAAACGAAGACCAGAACAAAATAAAACAATAGGACCACTAAAGTGAAAAACAAAATTTAAAAGAAAGTAGTAAAAAAAAGAGGCCAAAAATCCCAAAGAAGAGGAAAAAAAGATAAGAAAAAAACAGGGAAAAGAAAAGAGGAAAAAGTGAAAAAAGGAAAAAAAAAAGGGCAGGGACTGGAAGATGGTGGTGGTGAAGAAGTTGTAGTGGAGGGAGAATTTAGTCTACCTGAGGGGTCCTAGAGGGTGGTCATCTTGGTTTTGAGTGTATTAAATTCTGTATGTTAAAGGATTATCAATCCCAAATTTATATAAGCCACCAATACTTGTATAAAGCCCCACCATTGACTACCAAAAGATAAACAAGATAAAAGAGGGGGGAAGAATGGTAATGAAGAGTGAATATATCTCACAGAGTGAAGCAGCACGGTATACCACTTGGTTCTGGGTGAATGCTAGTCATGTTTTAGAAGGTATTAATTTCCACCATTGTGGAACAAAATGAGGCAGAGAAAACAAAAAACACAAAACAAAACCCCATATCTTGTATATCTTCCAAAATTAAATTGAGTATGTTGAATGGAATCCAGAAGTGGAAAATATATCTAAGACATTTAAATGTATGAATATGAAAGTCAAAAGGAGAAACTTAAAAATGAAGAGCTGGTAAAATATTGTAGTTTAGGTGGGGAACGACAAAAAATATTGGAAATTTTTAGTCTGATATAAAAACAAGTTGTAATGGAAAAAGGGGAAAAAAATTTAAAAGGGGGGGGTCCTTTTAGCTTTATATACTATTTTCCCTTGATCCTAGAGCTTTCCAGTGCTGCTTGGTCAAAAACTTCCTCTTTCTCTGTTCTTCCAGCTGGTCTTCTGGGGGAGGGGCCTGCTGTGTTGATTCTCTGGTGTGTGTCCCTGTCAGGTGCTGGGCTCAGTGGGAGCTGTTTACCCCGTGAGGCCTCTGTTCCCTGGCGGCCCCACCCCTCCCAGGCACACGGTGACACAAGGAGGAACAACAACAGTGGCAGTGGCCAGGTCCCCAGCTCTGGAGTCAGCTCCCACAGTAACTAACACAGTCTCCCAGTCTGCACTGGCCTAGATGCTCCCAGGGTGGGGGGCGCTGATCTGCACAGCTTGGGGGTCCTGGGTGGCAGAAGCGTCCTCACTGTCCTGTGCTCTCCCTGCCTCTGTCTGTCCCAGGGGGGACCACAGGATCGTGAGATGTGTCCCCCGGTGTCCTGGGATCTGGGCCCTGTGCTGCTGGAATCCAGCTCCCGGGGCAGCGGCTCCTGAAGACAGCAGGGTGCAGACCCGTCGCCTGGAGCCTCTTCCTGACTGCCTGACTTCTCCCTGATGCCCGCTGGGTGGGAGCTCCAGCCCTTTATTGAGATTGGACAGCAGTTTGTGTTGAGCTTTCCCCTGGAGCCCCTCCTCTTATAGTGACTCCAGGAATCTGGAGGCTTTCCTGCCTGTCCTATGCTTCTGCCTGATTTCTCTGCTGAGCACTCTTCTGTCCAGAAAGAATCTGGAGTGGATTTTTAAAATTCCTGCTTCCCTGGGGCTGGGTTTTCTTGTCCTTGAGGCTCCCACCACTGGCCTTAGCTGGGTGCTTTGTGGGGTCCCTCCCCCCCACTTGATTATTTTTATTTATTTATTTTTTCCTGCCTTCCTACCTTGCTAGAAGCGAAAACCCTTCTTTCTGTAGCATTCCAGCTGTTCTCTCTTTAAATCTCAGGTCAAATTTGTAGGTGTTCAGGGTCTTTTGAAAGTTATTTAGGTAAGTTGGTGGGGCCAGGTGAATTGAGGACCCCTACTCCTCTGCCATCTTGCCCTCTCAATTTTACTAGATTTTTCTAATGTGTTTGCTTTCCATGTTTCTAAAATGGTTATTTCAGTTTTTTTCCTCACTTTTGACTTCCTACAGCTCCTGTTTCCCATCACCCTCAGCTGATGATTTTTCATTATATTTCACTGAAAAACAGAAGCAAGCCAACGAAGCCTCATATTCCCACTATCAATCTCCCTGCATCTATACCTATACAGTTTATCTCCACCCCTCTTTTGAGAGAGAGAAAGAAAGATGAGGGTTAGGGAAGGGACAGAGGAAGGAGAGAGGGAATCTTAAGCAGGATCCATGCCCAGCACAGACCACAACACAGGGCTCAATCTTATGACCCTGAGATCATGATTTGAGCTGAAATTAAGAGTTGGATGCTTATCAGCCTGAGCCACCAGGTGCCCCCGTATTCCCCTTTCTTATGGTATATGGAGTGTCACTGCTCTCAAAGACAAGTTTTTCATTTATACTCTAGATTCCAGCTTATCTAATTTTTTGAGGACTCTATTACAGCCACTACCCTCTCTTATCTCTCTCTCTACTGAATCCCATAAGGACACAGAAATGATCTAATATCTCCTCCTTTAATCTTACATCTATCTCTAGGTCAAGTCACACTCTTTTGTCCTTATTTTCCCCTCCTCCACTCTCTCCTCCTCCTCCTCTTCCTCCTCCTTCTCCTTCTTCTCCTTTTGGCAGAACTTTTTGAAAGAGTGTCTGTGCCATTGCTTTACATTTTCTATGTCCCCTTCACAATCTATTCTGATTGGGATTTTTACCCCCTCTAACTCACTTAAACTACTTTTGTCAAAGTCATGGATTAGTATTTGAAGGAACTGGAAAATTCTATGTTTGGCAAAACTCCTACTTCCCCATTCTCATATTTTTTAACCTCAGGAACCTCAAAACTTCCTTTAAAATTCTCTCTTTGACCTCCTTGGCAATCTGCAACACTGATGTGTTTTATCTTTTTTTTCTCTTTACTTCATTGATTGTTCTAAATTCTACTTGACTTGAATTGCAAGCAAGCAAGATGTTAGAGTACTCTATGTCTTAGTCATATTGTTCTTTATCTACATTCTACCTAGGCTATCTCTTGTGGCTTTTATCGACTTTCATGTTTATACACTTATATTTATTCTCTAGCCCAGACTTCCTCCCTGAATTCAGACTTATATTTCCAGCACATTACTTGATGAAGTCCAATGCTAATAGGTGTTTCAAACTTATCAGAGCTAATATAAAACTCTGATTGCAACCACACTTCAAACCTATTGTGGTTGAAATCCTTATCATTTAAGTAAACAACACTGCCATTTATCCAGCTGCTCAAGCCCAAAATCTATGTTCCTTTTGTCATCTTGTTATCATCATCAATTCATCTCTTATTCTCAATCCAAAATATGCAACCTGTCATCAGTCATTATTATACTACTTCTAGAATGTATCTTGAATAGATCAGTTTCTCTCATCTCTACTACATCCTATTTCAGAACATTATTGTATCTCATTTAGTTTATTTTGTCAGTCTCATAACAGATCTTCCTGCTTTAAGTCCTATCTCCCTACAATACATTCAACTAACAGAGGGCAAGGAAAGATCTTTTTAAAAATGTAAATCAGAGTAGGCCATTTAAAACTCTCCAATGGATTTTCCATTGCATTAGATTAAAATCCACAGTCAAAATGTCACAACATGTTCTGGCCCCTGATTGGATTTCTGGTCTCTTCTTTTCTGAGTCTCCTTACTTACTACCTCCAGTTGTGTTAGCTTTATTTTTGCTTGTTTATTCATTTTTAAAACCACTTTATTGAGATAATATGTTAAGCGCTTTTATCAAAAGCAAATGACAATAATAGCCAAACTGTGGAAGGAGCCTCGGTGTCCATCGAAAGATGAATGGATAAAGAAGATGTGGTTTATGTATATAATGGAATATTACTCAGCCATTAGAAACTGACAAATACCCACCATTTGCTTCAATGTGGATGGACCTGGAGGGTATTATGCCGAGTGAAGTAAGTCAATCGGAGAAGGACAAAAAGTGTACGTTCTCATTCATTTGGGGAACATAAATAATAGTGAAAGGGAATAGAAGGGAAGGGAGAAGAAATGTGTGGGAAATATCAGAAAGGGAGACAGAACATAAAGACTCCTAACTCTGGGAAAAGAACTAGGGGTGGTGGAAGGGGAAGAGGGCGGGGGGTGGGGTGAATGGGTGACGGGCACTGAGGGGGACACTTGACGGGATGAGCACTGGGTGTTATTCTGTACGTTGGTAAATTGAACACCAATAAAAAAATAATTTATTAAAAAAAGCAAATGACAACAACAATAAATAGGGCAAGAGGGAACTTTAGGAGATGATGGATATGTTTTTGGCATATATTGGGGTGATGGTTTCATGTAAACCTATCTGCAGACTCATCAAGTTTTATTCATTAAATATGCTGGTCTTTCTAATCCTTGAACAGACCAAACTGATTCCTCACTTATATTTTATGCACTCATTGTCCTCCCTTCTTCTAACTCTCTTCCTTCAGATCTATTCTGTGCTATTGCCCTCTTGTTATTCATATCTAATTTAAATTCCCCTCCAAAAAGAGGGCTTCTTGAATAACCAACCTAAAGTAGTCTGAGACCCAGTTGCTATTTCTCCATTCTTTTTATTGTCATCAAAACAATTATTGCCATTTCATGTTTTTTGTGGATTAATTTGTTATTTATTGGTTGATTAATTGCTTGGCTGATACACAAGATTGTAGATGCTCTGAAAGTAGAGATTTTTTTCTGTCTGGTTCATTACCATAGCTCTAGAGAATGCAGCAAATCCACGGATATTTAGGTCCTAGGTAAGTCACCTGAGTGAATGAATGAATGAATTAATTAATTAATTAATCATTGGTAAAGAGAAGAGCAAACAATGTGCCCCATATTGAGCTTGGGAGATGCCAATGGAAGGGAACAAGAAAAGAGATAGAATTTGTTTATTTATTTATTAATAAATATATTAATTTAATTATTATTTATTTATTAATATTGTTCCTCCTTAAGATTTGTTTTTAGTCTCTCTTCTTTATTTTTCTCTATTTCTTTCTTGGTGGTCTCATTTGCTCCTATGAATTTAATCACTATTTATATATTTGGAAGCTATCACATTATACTTTTAGCCCTGAATTCTGTGTGGGCCAAATGTTTCAGCACAAATTCAACAATCCAAAGCAGAGCTCATTTACCTACTACTTTTTAAATTTTTTTAAATTTTTTTATTGGAGTTCAATTTGCCAACATATAGCATAACACCAAGTGTTTATACCGCCAGGTGCCCCCCTCAGTGCCCATCACCCAGCCACCCCAAACAACTGCTCACCTCCCTTTCCACCACCCATTGTTCATTTCCCAGAGTTAGGTATCTCTCATGTTCTGTCACCCTCACTTATATTTCCTACTCATTTTCTCTCCTTTCTCCTTTATTCCCTTTCACTATTTTTTATATTCCCCAAATGAATGAGACCATATAATGTTTGTCCTTCTCCAATTGACTTATTTCACTCAGCATAATACCCTCCAGTTCCATCCACATTGAAGCAAATGGTGGGTATTTGTCGTTTCTAATGGCTGAGTAATATTCCATTGTATACATAGACCACATCTTCTTCATCCATTCATCTTTCGATGGACACCGAGGCTCCTTCCACAGTTTGGCTATTGTGGACATTGATGCTAGAAACATCGGGGTGCAGGTGTCCCAGCGTTTCATTGCATCTGAATCTTTGGGGTAAGTTCCCAGCCATGCAATTGCTGGGTCCTAGAGCAGATCTATTTTTAACTCTTTGAGAAACCTCCACACAGTTTTCCAGAGGGGCTGTACCAGTTCACATTCCCACCAACAAGAGGTGCAAGAGGGTTCACCTTTCTCCACATCCTCTCCAACATTTGTTGTTTCTGTCTTGTTAAATTTCCCCATTCTCCCTGGTGTGAGGTGGTATCTCATTGTGGCTTTGATTTGTATTTCCCTGATGGCAAGTGATGCAGAGCATTTTCTCATGTGCTTGTTGGCCATGTCTATGTCTTCCTCTGTGAAATTTCTTTTCTTGTTTTTTGCCCATTACATGATTGGATTGTTTGTTTCTTTGCTGTTGAATTTAACAAGTTCTTTATAGATCTTGGATACTAGCTGTTTATCTGATATGTCATTTGCAAATATATTCTCCCATTCTGTAGGTTCTCTTTTAGTTCTGTTGGCTCTTTCTTTTGCTGTGCAGAAGCTTTTTATCCTGATTAAGTCCCAATAGTTCATTTTTGCTTTTGTTTCCCTTGCCTTCATAGATATATCTTGCAAGAAGTTGCTGTTGCCAAGTTCAAAAGGGTGTTGCCTGTGTCCTTCTCTAGGATTTTGATGGATACTTTTTTTTTTTTAAGTTTGAGACAGGTTGGTATTGTTGTTGTTTTTTTTTAAGATTTTATTTATTCATGAGAGACACAGAGAAAGAGAGAAAGAGAAAGGGGCAGAGACACAGGCAGACTGAGAAGCAGGCTCCATACAAGGAGCCCAATGTGGGACTCGATCCTGGGTTTCCAGGATCACGCCCTGGGCTGAAGGCAGGCGCTAAACTGCTGAGCTGAGCTGCTGCCGGATTTTGATGGATTCTTGACTCACATTTAGATTTTTCATCCATTTTGAGTTTATCTTTGTGTATGGTGTAAAAGAATGGTCCAGGTTCATTCTTATGCACATGGTTGTCCAATTTTCACAGCACCATTTATTGAAGAGACTGTCCTTTTTCCAGTGGATAGTCTTTCCTGCTTTGTTGAATATTAGTTGACCATAGAGTTGAGGGCCAATTTCTGGATTCCCTATTCTATTCCATTGATCTATGTGTCTGTTTTTGTGCCAGTATCACACTGTCTTGATGATCACAACTTTGCAGTAAAACATAAAACCTGGCATTGTGATGCCCCTGGCTCTGGTTTACTTTTTAAATATTCCCCTGGCTATTCAGGGACATTTTGATTCCACAGAAATCTTTTTTTTATAAATTTATTTTTATGAGTGTTAATTCCACACAAATCTTAAGATGATTTGTTCGAACTCTCTGAAGAAAGTCCGTGGTATTTTGATAGGGATTGCACTGAATGTGTAAATGGGTACCCTGGGTACCATACATATTTTTACAATATTAATTCTTCCAATCCATGAGCATGGAATATTTTTACACCTCTTTGTGTCTTCCTCAACTTCTTTCAAAAGTGTTCTGTAGTTTTTCGGGTATCAATCCTTTACCTCATTGATTATTAGGTTTCCTCCTTGGTATCTTGTGATTTTCAGTGCTATTGTAAATGATATTGACTCCTTAATTTGTCTTTCTTCAGTCTCATTGTTAGTGTACAGAAATGCCACTGATTTCTGGGCATTGATTTTGTATCCTGCCACACTGCCTAATTGCTGTATGAGTTCTAGCAATGTTGGAGTGGAGGCTTTTGGGTTTTCTACGTATAGTATCATGTCATCTGCAAAGAGGGAGAGTTTGAACTCCTGTTTTGCCAATTTTTATGCCTTTTGTTTCTTTTTGTTGCCTGTATGCTGAGGCTAGGACTTCTAGTACTATGTTGAATAGCAGTGGTGAGAGTGGACATCCCTGTCGTGTTTGGTTTCCCAATTCAGAATATTTGCTGTGGGCTTTTCATAGATGAGCTTTAAGATGCTGGGGAATGTTCCATATATCCCTACACTCTGAAGAGTTTTAATCAGGAATGGATGCTGTATCTTGTCAAATGCTTTTTCTGCATCTATTGAGAAGATCATGTGATTCTTGTTTTTTCTCTTGTTGATATGATCTATCACGTTGATTGTTTTATGAGTCTTGAACCAGCCTTTCATCCCGGGGATAAATCCCACTTGGTTATGGTGAATATTCTTCCTAATGTACTGTTGGATCCTCTTCACTAGTATCTTGGTAAGAATTCTCCTTTTTGATGGAGTCATTGTCTGGTTTTGGAATTAAGGTGATTCAGGTCTCATAGAACTAGTTTGGAAGTATTCCATCCCTTTCTATCTTTCAGAACAGCTTTAGTAGAATAGATAATATTTCTTCTTTAAACATTTGATAGAAATCCCCTGAGAAACCATTTGGCCCTGGACTTTTCTGACTTGGGAGGTTTTTGATGACTGCTTCAATTTCCTCCCTGGTTATCAGCCTGTTCAGGTCTTCTATTTATTATTGTTTCATTTTTGGTAGTTGTGGTTTTCCTGAAATGCATCCATTTCTTCTAGGTTGCCTAATTTATTGGCGTATGGCTGCTCACAATATGTTTTTTAAATCATTTGTAATTCTTGGTATTGGTTGTGATCTCTCCTTTTTCATTCGTGATTTTATTAATTTGAGTCTTTTATCTTTTGTTTTTAATAAGGCTAGCTAATGGTTTATCTATCTTATTAATTCTTTCAAAGAACCAACTCCTGGTTTTGTTGATTGTTATACAGTTCTGGTCTCTATTTCATGGAGTTATGCTCAAGTCTTTATTAATTCTCTTCTCCTGCTGGCTGTAGGTTTTATTTGCTGTTCTTTCTCCAGTTCCTTTAGGTGCAAGGTTAGCTTGTATATTTGAGTTTCTTCCAGGATTTTGAGGGATGCTTTTTTTTACGATGTATTTCCCTCTCAGGACTGCTTTTGCAGTATCCAAAGATTTTGAACAGTTGTATCTTCATTCTCATTAGTTTCCATGAATCTTTTTAATTCTTCTCTAATATTCTGGTTGACCCTTTCATCTTTTAGCAGGATGGTCTTTCACCTCCACGTGTTTGAATTTCTTCCAAATTTCTTCTAAATTTCTTCTTGTGACTGAGTTCTAGTTTCAAAGCACATGGTTTGAAAATATGCAGAGGACAATCCCAATCTTTTGCTATCAGTTAAGGCCTGCTTTGTGACCCAGTATGTGGTCTATTCTGAAGAAAGCACCATGTGTCCTTGAGAAGAATGTGTATTCAGTTGTGTGTTTGGATATAAAGTTCTGTAAATATCTGTGAAATCTATCTGGTCCAGTGTATCATTTAAAGCTCTCAATTCTTTGGAGATGTTGTGCTTACAAAATCTGTCATTTGTAGAAAGCGCCGTGTTAAAGTCTCCAAGTATTAGTGTATTATTATCTAAGCATGTCTTAACTTTGGTTATTTATTGATTGATATCCTTGGCAGCTCCCACATTAGGGGCATAAATATTCATGATTGTTAGCTCTTCTTGTTGGAAAGACCCTTTAAGGATGATATAGTGTCCGTCTTCATCTCTTACTACAGTCTTTGGGATAAACTTTAATTTATCTGATATAAGGATGGATACCCCTACTTTCTTTTGACGACCATTTGAAAGGTAAATGGTTCTCTAACCCTTTCATTTTCAGCCTGGAGATGTCCTTACATCTAAAATGAGTCTCTTGTAGACAACAAATAGATGGGTCAGCTTGTTTATCCAGTCTGAAACCCTGCATCTTTTGATGGGGTCATTAAGCCCATTCTCATTCAGAGTTACTATTTAAAGATATGAGTTTAGTGTCATCATAATACCTATTCAGTCCCTGTTTTTGTGGGTTATTTCTTTGGGCATCCTCTTTCTTTAACAGAGACACTCAATATTTCTTGCAGAGCTGAATTGGTGGTCACATATTCTTCAGTTTTTGCCTATCTTAGAAGCTCTTTATCTCCCCTTCTATTCTGAATGAGAGCCTCGCTGGATACAGTACTCTTGGCTGCATGTTCTTCTCATTTAGGACCCTGTATATATCCTTCCAGCCCTTTCTGGACCGCCAGGTCTCTGTGGAAAGATCTGCTGTTAGGCATCTCTTGTCTCTTGCTGCTTTAACTATTTTCTATTTATCTTTGGAATTTGCAAGTTTCACTATTAGATGTCGAGGTGTTGAACGGTTTTTATTGATTTTCGGTGGGGATCTCTCTATCTTCTGGATTTGAATGCATGTTTCCCTCCCCAAATTAGGGAAGTTATCACCTATGATTTGTCCAAATATGCTTTCTGGCCCTCTGGCCCTCTCGGTATTTTCTGGAACCCCAGTTATCCATAAGTTCTTCCTTCTGAGGCTGTCATTTATTTCCCTTAATCTTTCCTCATGGTCTCTTAATTTGTTTTTCTCTTTTTTCCTCAGGTTCCTCCCTTGCCATCAACTTTCTGCTATGTCAGTCAGTCTTTCTTCTACCTCATTAATCCTTGTCATTAGGACCTCCCGTTTGGATTGCATCTCATTTATTGATTTTTAATTTCAGCCTGATTAGATCTAAATTATGCAGTCATGAAGTCTCTTGACACCTTTATGCTTTTTTCCAGAGCCACCTGTAGCTTTATAATTGTGCTTCTGAATTCGCTTTCTGATATTGAATTGTAATCCATATTCTGCAATTCTGTGGCAGAGAGTACTCTTTCTGATTTTTTCTTTTGTGGTGTATTATTCCTTCTAGTTATTTTGTTCAGAGCAAATTGTCTGTATGACAAGGCTCAATTATATTAACCATAACCTAAGTAAATTTCACTCTAGATGATTCTGACAAGGTCAGAGATCAGAAATTGAAAACAAAGATCGGGATGAAATGCAACAAAAGGACCTCTAAAGTGAAAAACAAATTTTAAAACAAAGTAGTAAAAAATAAAAGGCCAAGAATCCCAAAGAAGAAGAGAAACAGAAGAAAAAAGGAAAAAAAGGAGTTGAAAAAAAGAGTGGCACTGAGAGATGGTGGTGGTGAAGAATTTGTAGTGGAGGGAGAACGTACTCTACCTGAGGGGTTCTGGAAGGTGATCTTCTTGTTTCTGACTGTATTAAGTCTGTATGTTAGATGATCCTTAGTCCCAAATTTATATAAACCAGAAATACTTGTAGAAGGCCCCAACATTGACTACCAAAACATAAATAAGATAAAAGAGGGGGGCACAATGGGAATGATGAATCTCACAGAATGAACCAGCATGGTATACCACTTGGTTCTGGTTATGCTGGTCATAACATGCTGGTTATGTTATGTTTTGTTTTATTTTTTGTTTTTGTTTTTGTTTTTGTTTTGTTTTGTTTTGTTTTATTCCTGAGAGGCACGCAGAGAGAGAGAGAGGGAGAGAGGGAAGCAGGCTCTATGCAGGGAGCCTGATGCATGACTTGATCCGGGGTCTCCAGGATCATGACCTGGGCCGAAAGCAGGTGCTAAACTGCTGAGCCAGCCAAGCTGCCATGGTTGGTTTAGAAGGTACTAATTTCAGCCATTGTAGAACAAAATGAGGCAGAAAAAACAAAAAACACAAAACAAACAAAAAACATATCTTGTGTATCTCCCAAAATTAAGTTGAGTATGACGAAGGGAATGTAGAAGTGGAAAATATATCTAGGACCTGTAATTGTAGAAATATGAAAGTCAAAAAGGAAGAATCTTAAAGATTAAGAGGTGGTAAAATATCATAGTTAAGGTAGGAAAAGAGAAAAAAATGGAAATTTACAATCTGGTATAAAAACGAGTTGTACTGGAAAAAGGAAGAAAAAATAGGAGGGGTACCCTCTATTTCTATACACTGTAAATACCTCAACTTCCCCTGGAGCTTTCCAGCATTGCTTGGTCAATAACTTGCTCTTGGAGGAGGGGCAAGACGGCGGAAGAGCAGGGTCTCCAAATCACCTGCCTCCACCAAATTACCTAGAAAACCTTCAAATTATCCTGAAAATCTATTAACTCAGCCTGAGAATTAAAGAGAGAACAGCTGGAAGGCTACCGTGAGAAGAGTTTGCGCTTCTATCAAGGTAGGAAGACGGGGAAAAGAAATAAAGACACAAAAGGCCTCCAAGGGGGAGGGGCCCGCGAGGAGCCGGGCTGAGGCCGGGGCGAGTGTCCCCAGGACAGGAGAGCCCCGTCCCGGAGGAGCAGGAGCTGCACCGACCTTCCCGGGGGAAAGGGGCTCGCGGGGAGGTGGAGCAGGACCCAGGAGGGCGGGGATGCCCTCGGGCTCCCGGGGACACTGACAGACACCTGCGCCCCGGGAGAGCGCCCCGAGCTCCCTAAGGGCTGCAGCGCGCACGGTGGGACCCGGAGCAGCTCGGGGGGCTCGGGGGCGGCTCCGCGGAGGGGGCTGCGGGGCGGGAGCGCGAATCCAACAGCGCAGGCTCCAGAGCACAGGGCGCCCGACACAGCCCAGGATTCCGCCTCCCGGGACAGGCAGAGGCCGGGAGGGCCCAGGACAGCGAGGACGCTCCTGCCCCGAGCTGAGCAGATCAGCGGCCCCGCCCGGAGCCTCCAGGCCCTGCAGACGGAGAGCTCCGGAGCTACTGCGGGGGCTGACTCCAGGGCTGCAGAGCTGGCCCCGCCACTGCGGTTGTTCCTCCTGGGGCCTCACGGGGTAAACAACCCCCACTGAGCCCTGCACCAGGCAGGGGGCGGAGCAGCTCCCCCAAGTGCTAACACCTGAAAATAAGCATAACAAGCCCCTCCCCCAGACCAGCTAGACGGACAATTTCCAGGGGAAGCCAAGGGACTTAAAGTATACAGAATCAGAAGATACTCCCCCGTGGTACTTTCTTTCTTTCTTTTTTTTTTTTGTTGTTGTTTTGTTTTGTTTTGTTTTGTTTTTGATTTGTTTCCTTCCCCCACCCCCTTTTTTTCCTTCCTTTCTTTTTCTTTCTCTTTTTCTTCTTTTTTTTTCGTTTTTTTCTTCCTTTTTTTTCCCTCTTTGTCTTTCCTTTCCTTCTTTCTCTCCTCTCTTTTTCTCCTTTTCCCAATACAACTCGCTTTTGGCCACTCTGCACTGAGCAAAATGACTAGAAGGAAAACCCCACCTCAAAACAAAGAATCAGAAACAGTCCTCTCTCCCACAGAGTTACAAAATTTGGATTACAATTCCATGTCAGAAAGCCAATTCAGAAGCACTATTATACAGCTACTGGTGGCTCTAGAAAAAAGCATACAGGACTCAAGAGACTTCATGACTGCAGAATTTAGAGCTAATCAGGCAGAAATTAAAAATCAATTGAATGAGATGCAATCGAAACTAGAAGTCCTAACAACGAGGGTTAACACGGTGGAAGAACGAGTGAGTGACATAAAAGACAAGTTGATAGCAAAGAGGGAAACTGAGGAAAAAAGAGACAAACAATAAAAGACCATGAAGATAGATTAAGGGAAATAAACGACAGCCTGAGGAAGAAAAACTTACATTTAATTGGTGTTCCTGAGGGCACCGAAAGGGCCAGAGGGCCAGAATATGTATTTGAACAAATTCTAGCTGAAAACTTTCCTAATCTGGGAAGGGAAACAGGCATTCAGATCCAGGAAATAGAGAGATTCCCCCCTAAAATCAATAAAAACCGTTCAACACCTCGACATTTAATAGTGAAGCTTGCAAATTCCAAAGATAAAGAGAAGATCCTTAAAGCAGCAAGAGACAAGAAATCCCTGACTTTTATGGGGAGTAGTATTAGGGTAACAGCAGACCTCTCCACAGAGACCTGGCAGGCCAGAAAGGGCTGGCAGGATATATTCAGGGTCCTAAATGAGAAGAACATGCAACCAAGAATACTTTATCCAGCAAGGCTCTCATTCAAAATGGGAGGAGAGATAAAGAGCTTCAAAGACAGGCAGCAACTGAAAGAATATGTGACCTCCAAACCAGCTCTGCAAGAAATTTTAAGGGGGACTCTTAAAATTCCCCTTTAAAAAGAAGTTCAGTGGAACAATTCACAAAAACAAGGACTGAATAGATATCATGATGACACTAAACTCATATCTCTCAATAGTAACTCTGAATGTGAACGGGCTTAATGACCCCATCAAAAGGAGCAGGGTGTCAGACTGGATAAAAAAGCAGGACCTATCTATTTGCTGTCTACAAGAGACTCATTTTAGAAAGAAGGACACCTACAGCCTGAAAATAAAAGGTTGGAGAACCATTTACCATTCGAATGGTCCTCAAAAGAAAGCAGGGGTAGCCATCCTTATATCAGATAAACTAAAATTTACCCTGAAGACTGTAGTGAGAGATGAAGAGGGACACTGTATCATACTTAAAGGATCTATCCAACAAGAGGACTTAACAATCCTCAATATATATGCCTCGAATGTGGGAGCTGCCAAATATATCAATCAATTATTAACCAAAGTGAAGAAATACTTAGATAATAATACACTTATACTTGGTGACTTCAATCTAGCTCTTTCTATACTCGATAGGTCTTCTAAGCACAACATCTCCAAAGAAACGAGAGCTTTAACTGATACACTGGACCAGATGGATTTCACAGATATCTACAGAACTTTACATCCAAACTCAACTGAGTACACATTCTTCTCAAGTGCACATGGAACTTTCTCCAGAATAGACCACATACTGGGTCACAAATCGGGTCTGAACCGATACCAAAAAATTGGGATCGTCCACTGCATATTCTCAGACCATAATGCCTTGAAATTAGAACTAAATCACAGCAAGAAGTTTGGAAGGGCCTCAAATATGTGGAGGTTAAGGACCATCCTGCTAAAAGATGAAAGGGTCAACCAGGAAATTAAGGAAGAATTAAAAAGATTCATGGAAACTAATGAGAATGTAGATACAACCATTCAATCTTTGGGATGCAGCAAAAGCAGTCCTAAGGGGGAAATACATCGCAATACAAGCATCCATTCAAAAACTGGAAAGAACTCAAATACAAAAGCTAATCTTACACATAAAGGAGCTAGAGAAAAAACAGCAGATTGACCCCACGCCCAGCAGAAGAAGAGAGTTAATTAAAATTCGAACAGAACTCAACGAAATCGAGACCAGACGAACTGTGGAACAGATCAGCAGAACCAGGAGTTGGTTTTTTGAAAGAATTAATAAGATAGATAAACCATTAGCCAGCCTTATTAAAAAGAAGAGAGAGAAGACTCAAATTAATAAAATCATGAATGAGAAAGGAGAGATCACTACCAACACCAAGGAAATACAAACGATTTTAAAAACATATTATGAACAGCTATACGCCAATAAATTAGGCAATCTAGAAGAAATGGACGCATTCCTGGAAAGCCACAAACTACCAAAACTGGAACAGGAAGAAATTGAAAACCTGAACAGGCCAATAACCAGGGAGGAAATTGAAGCAGTCATCAAAAACCTCCCAAGACACAAGAGTCCAGGGCCAGATGGCTTCCCAGGGGAATTTTATCAAACATTTGAAGAAGAACCCATACCTATTCTCCTAAGCTGTTTGGAAAGATAGAAAGAGATGGAGTACTTCCAAATTCGTTCTATGAGGCCAGCATCACCTTAATTCCAAAACCAGACAAAGACCCCACCAAAAAGGAGAATTACAGACCAATATCCCTGATGAACATGGATGCAAAAATTCTCAACAAGATACCGGCCAATAGGAACCAACAGTACATTAAGAAAATTATTCAACATGACCAAGTGGGATTTATCCCCGGGACACAAGTCTGGTTCAAGACCCGTAAAACAATCAATGTGATTCATCATATCAGCAAGAGAAAAACCAAGAACCACATGATCCTCTCATTAGATGCAGAGAAAGCATTTGACAAAATACAGCATCCATTTCTGATCAAAACTCTTCAGAGTGTAGGGATAGAGGGAACATTCCTCGACATCTTAAAAGCCATGTACGAAAAGCCCACAGCAAATATCATTCTCACTGGGGAAGCACTGGGAGCCTTTCCCCTAAGATCAGGAACAAGACAGGGATGTCCACTCTTACCACTGCTATTCAACATAGTACTGGAAGTCCTAGCCTCAGCAATCAGACAACAAAAAGACATTAAAGGCATTCAAATTGGCAAAGAAGAAGTCAAACTCTCCCTCTTCGCCAATGACATGATACTCTACATAGAATACCCAAAAGTCTCCACCCCAAGATTGCTAGAACTCATACAGCAATTCAGTAGCGTGGCAGGATACAAAATCAATGCCCAGAAGTCAGTGGCATTTCTATACACTAACAATGAGACTAAAGAAAGAGAAATTAAGGAGTCAATCCCATTGACAATTGCACCCAAAAGCATAAGATACCTAGGAATAAACCTCACCAAAGAGGTAAAGGATCTATACCCTCAAAACTATAGAACACTTCTGAAAGAAATTGAGGAAGACACAAAGAGATGGAAAAATATTCCATGCTCATGGATCGGCAGAAATAATATTGTGAAAATGTCAATGTTACCCAGGGCAATATACACATTTAATGCAATCCCTATCAAAATACCATGGACTTTCTTCAAAGAGTTAGAACAAATTATTTTAAGATTTGTGTGGAGGGATCCCTGGGTGGTGCAGCGGTTTGGCACCTGCTTTTGGCCCAGGGCCCGATCCTGGAGACCCGGGATCAAATCCCACATCGGGCTCCTGGTGCATGGAGCCTGCTTCTCCCTCTGCCTATGTCTCTCCCTCTCTCTCTCTCTCTCTCTCTCTCTGTGACTATCATAAATAAATTAAAAAACATATATCTTAAAAAACAAAAAGATTTGTGTGGAATCAGAAAAGACCCCGAATAGCCCCGGGGAATTTTAAAAAAGAAAACCATATCTGGGGGCATCACAATGCCAGATTTCAGGTTGTACTACAAAGCTGTGGTCATCAAGACAGTGTGGTACTGGCACAAAAACAGACACATAGATCAATGGAACAGAATAGAGAACCCAGAAGTGGACCCTGAACTTTATGGTCAACTAATATTCGATTAATCAGAAAAGACTATCCATTGGAAGAAAGACAGTCTCTTCAATAAATGGTGCTGGGAAAATTGGACATCCACACGCAGAAGAATGAAACTAGACCACTCTCTTGCACCATACACAAAGACAAACTCAAAATGGATGAAATATCTAAATGTGAGACAAGATTCCATCAAAATCCTAGAGAAGAATACAGGCAACACCCTTTTTGAACTCGGCCACAGCAACTTCTTGCAAGATACATCCATGAAGGCAAAAGAAACAAAAGCAAAAATGAACTATTGGGACTTCATCAAGATAAGAAGCTTTTGCACAGCAAAGGATACAGTCAACAAAACTAAAAGACAACCTACAGAATGGGAGAAGATATTTGCAAATGACGTATCAGATAAAGGGCTAGTTTCCAAGCTCTATAAAGAACTTATTAAACTCAACACCAAAGAAACAAACAATCCAATCATGAAATGGGCAAAAGACATGAACAGAAATCTCACAGAGGAAGACATATACATGGCCAACACGCACATGAGAAAATGCTCTGCATCACTTGCCATCAGGGAAATACAAATCAAAACCACAATGAGATCCCACCTCACACCAGTGAGAATGGGGCAAAGAAACAAAGCAGGAAACCACAAATCTTGGAGAGGATGCGGAGAAAAGGGAACCCTCCTGCACTGTTGGTGGGAATGTGAACTGGTGCAGCCACTCTGGAAAACTGTGTGGAGGTTCCTCAAAGAGTTAAAAATAGATCTGCCCTATGACCCAGCAATTGCACTTTTGGGGATTTACCCCAAAGATACAGATGCAATGAAATGCCGGGACACCTGCACCCCGATGTTTCTAGCAGCAATGTCCACTATAGCCAAACTTTGGAAGGAGCCTCGGTGTCCATCGAAAGATGAATGGATAAAGATGTGGTTTATGTATACAATGGAATATTCCTCAGCCATTAGAAACGACAAATACCCACCATTTGCTTCAACGTGGATGGAACTGTAGGGTATTATGCTGAGTGAAGTAAGTCAGTATGAGAAGGACAAACATTATATGTTCTCATATTGTGGGGAATATAAATAATAGTGAAAGGGAATATAAGGGAAGGGAGAAGAAATGTGTGGGAAATATCAGAAAGGGAGACATAATGTAAAGACTGCTAACTCTGGGAAACGAACTAGGGGTGGTAGAAGGGGAGGAGGGCGGGGGGTGGGAGTGATTGGATGATGGGCACTGGGGGTTATTCTGTATGTTGGTAAATTGAACACCAACATTTATTGAATTGAATAAAAAAATAAAAAAATAAAGAAATGAGGACATGCCAAAAAAAATAATAATAAAAAAATAAAAAATAAATAAAAAAGACGTGTAAAATGTCAAAAAAAAAATAAAGAGCAGGATGAAATATTAAACCTCTCTAACGCCCTACCACAATGGCATTTTAAGAGATTGATTCATACTATAAACATGGGCCATCTAAACACTAGATATCTAATTTCGGATGTCTCAAGTTTGATAGTGGATGTTTTTAAAGCTGAAATGTTCAGTTTGTTACATAATGTTCTGTTGCTGATTGTCCTGTTTGCTACTTAATGCCTGTGTACATTTTAATTTTTTGTTAAGTCATGTTTCAAGGAAAAGGTTCAAGCTATACAGTGCAGGCAATATTCCAAGTAAGTGTTTTAATTACATTAGTACCTCTGCATTACTACACTGAAAATCAGAAAGCTTAGTGTCTCTGGCAGGATCTGTATGTTTGTATCACATCTCTGGCCTAAAACAACTGTTATCCTAGAGTATTAAACCAGAAATCATAAGATGAAGGACCTTAGACCATGTTCTAATTACCGTTGTGTTTATAAGTTACTTGACGTAAGTTTCAATTCTCTTTTCTAAAAATGACATTAGCAGACACTGACCTACCTTGGGTTAAATAGAACTACTTGTGAGGGGCGCCAGGGTGGCTCAGTGGTTAAGCGTCTAACTTAGGCTCAGGACATGATCCGAGTCCCAGGTTTGACCCGCACTGGGATCCTCGCATTGAGCCTGCTTCTCCTCCCTCTGCCTATGTCTCTGCCTCTTTCTCTATGTCTCTCATGAATAAATAAATAAAATCTTAAAGAAAAAAAAATAACTTGCTCTTCCTCTGTTCTTCCAGCTGGTCTTCTGGGGGAGGGGCCTGCTGTGTTGATTCTCAGGTGTATGTACCTGGGGGAGCTGCCCTGCCCCCCGCCCGGTGCCAGGCTCCGTGGGAGTTGTTTACCCTGTAAGGCCTCTGTCCCCTGGAGCCCTGCCTCTCCCAGGCTTAGGGTGACACAAGGAGGAACTACAACACTGGCTGACACCAGGTCCCTAGCTCTGGAGTCAGCTTCCCCAGTAATCATCTGCAGTCTCCGTCCGCACTCGCCTAGGTGCTCCTGGGGTGGAGGCCCTGACCTGCACCGCCGGTGGCTCCTGGTGGCAGGAGCGTCCTCACTGTCCTGTGCCCTCCCCGCCTCTGCCTGTCCCAGGGGTACCACAGGTTCGTGGGCTATGTCCCCCAGCTCCCTGGGATCTGGGGCTTGCTCTGCTTGGAATTGCACTCCTGGGTGTAGCTCCCTAAGGCAGCAGGGCGCAGACCCCTCCAGCCAGAGCCCCCACCTGACCTACCAGCTTCTCCCCAAGGCCCTGCCTGATGCGTGCTCTAGCCCTTTTCGGAGATCAGAGATCGCGATCACAGATCGGCCCGTGAAGTGCAGCGCTTTACCCCACGGCGCACTTTCTCTATTAATGATCCTGAGTGATTGGAGACTTCACGCCCCTCCTGTGGTTCTGCCCGAATTCCCTATTAAGCACCTTTCCGTCCGGGAAGAATCCAGTGCGGAGTTTTTAAAGTTCCCACTTCTCTGGGGTTGGGCTTTCCTGTCCTGGAGGCTTTCGCTGCCAGGCTTTAGCCGGGCTCCTTGTGGAGCCCCTCCACAACTTGATTCTTTTTTATTTTTATTTTTTTCTGCCTTCCTACCTTGTCAGAGTGAAAAAATAAAAAAAAAAACTTCTCTTTAGGGTACTGGCTGTTCTCTTAGGTCGAATTTGCAGGTTTTCAGGATGGTTGGAAAGTTATCTAGGTAAGTTGGTGGGGCCAGGTGCGTTGAGGACCATACACCTCTGCCATCTTGCCCGCCCTCCCTCTGAGAGGTAGAATTTAATAATTACATCATAATGTAATGCTCCTTTTATTGTACTTAAACTGCATTCAGGATTATGCAGGCAAGACAACTTCTCAGATCTACCTGGTACACAGACTTCTAGGACAGTCTCTTATAAGGAGAGGGGTTGGAATGAGCCAGGTGTCATTTTATAGCTGAAGTAGGTATTTTGGGTGCTGCATGACCTTGAAGCAAAAGGTCAGACTACTCAATTTGAAAAAAGTTTCAGGGTAATGTCATTATGATCCAGTTAGCACCTGAAGCAGGTAAATGCAATAATATTGTGTAAAAGACTAACATAGCTGAAACTGCAATGGCCAAACTTACTTAAAATTTACTTAAGGATATTCTAACTTCTCCTCCTGGTATCTGTTTTTTACCTGGTGATGTGTTTCTGTCAAAACTAAGAGTTTTAGTGCTATTATATTCTTTCTCTACTCCTCTCACTATTAAAATCTTTTACAGACAATTGTCTCTTTGGAAAGAATCAGAGAAGTAAAGTCACACTGATGTATGAGACTTAACTAATATATTAACTAGTTCTAATATGATAATTTTACTAGCACAAGTTATTATATTAAATAAGAACCTGTATCAAGACTTTTATTGTCTGTTTCCCTCAAGTAGAGTGTAAAATTCATGAAAACAAATACCTTGTTCATTTAATTCATTCCTGAATCTCCAAATAAGCCTAAGACTTAAGAATATGTAACTCACTCATCAAAGGTACACAGACATTTTTCCTGATGCTGGTAGAGATAAAGCCATCAATACACAGAAAAGAGGTAGTTAACCTCCAGGAAAATGATCATCCATCCTTCTCTGCATACTCATCATCCTATGATTTCTTGTCTCCTACTGTTCATATCTTTTCTCTCCAGGTTTTTATTAGCTGAAGAGTATCATCTCTTATTGTCTGAACCAATAAAATAGAGGCAAAGTCTTTCCTGCTTTTGATCTCACCTATTTAATTATATATATAAAACTGAATTAATTAAATTATTCCATCTGTGAGCAGAGTTCCGTTATTTTATGAAACATATCAGTACAGTACATAAGGACGTCCCAAAATTTTAAAATTGCCAAGGAGTGGACTCATAAAATAGATGTGGAATTTACTGAGAAGTGTTGGTAGTTTTTGTTATATTATTTTTCAGTAACTTAATACTTATTGTCCACAATTAGAACCTTTGGAGCACTGGATCTACAATTTAACATTAAGGAATATATATGATCTCTTGCCAAAATCTTGAAATGTTAGCTTAATTGAAATTCTAAGGGTTATTTTGAGAATATGTCCCTAGCGATTTTAAAAAGTCTATAGTTTACTTCCCTTTCATTTTGAATGCACTCTATTTTCTAAACACATTTCAAAAGAATTCCACCAGCTGTGTATCTTTCAGCAACACCATTGAAGTCAACTTGTTGTCTTGAGTCAGTTTTTAAACCCTAACTAAGGAAAGACAATCAAATCAGACTCCTTGTTTTCTTCCTTTTGGGATTTGCTAATCCCCTCTAATACTTCAATTTGCTACTTACTTCCAGTTGCTACATGCATCTTCATATTCACAAAACCTATCCCCTCCCTTAGTTAGCAATTGGATCCTCAATAAAGCCTCCCTAGATGAATCCTTTGATTTGCTGCTGGTTCAGTAACTCCTGTAACATTTCATTCCCATACATATTACCCTCTACTTTTATTGTTGATTGTACACCTGTAATTGTTTTTGTTGATCACATAACAGTGGACAAGAGACTGTGGAACCAGACAAATGGGTTTGAATCCTTGCTCCTACTCTTTTTTTTTTTCTTGCTCCTACTCTTAAGCAAGACCTTAATCATGCTATTTGAGCTCTTTAGGCTTTTATTTCCTCATACATTATGAAGAAAGTGTTTATTATCCTATCAATTGTTGTGATTATCAGTATTACATATATAAAACAACTAATACAGGACAACTTAAAGGTATATGCTGCCTCCCATTTAAAGTAGAAGATAGAGAGGGCGGAGCAAGATGGCAGAAGAGTAGGGTCCCCAAGTCACCTGTCCCCACCAACTTACGTAGATAACATAACTTTTAAATCATCCTGAAAACCTACAAATTCGGCCTGAGATTTAAGGAGAGAACAGCTGGGACGCTACAGAGAGAAGAGTTTGAGCTTCTAACAAGGTAGGAAGATGGATAAATAAATAAATAAATAAAGATAGAATCAGGTAGGAGAGAGGCTCCAGTGAGGAGCCAGGCTAAGGCCCGGCTGCGAAAGCCTCCATGGCAAGAAAGCACAGCCCCGGAGAAGCAGCAAGTTTTAAAAATCCGCACCGGATTCTTCCCGGATGGAAAGGTGCTCACAGGGAACTTGGGCATGATCCCAGGAGGGGCAATGGAGCCCCCAGGTTCCCGGGGTCACTAACAGAGGAAGGAGAGGGGGAGAGTGCACAGGCAGAGCGCAGTAAGGGCTGGAGCAAATGCCCCGTGGAGCCTCAGGAGAAGCTCAGGCGGCAGTTTCAGGCAGAGGGAGCACTGCAGACCTGGGAGCACGATTCCAGCAGTGCAGGCCCCGGATCTCAGGGTGCCAGGGGACACAGCCCAGGATCCTGTGCTCCCATCGGGACAGGGGGGAGGCCGGGAGTGCACAGGACAGCGAGAACGCCCTGCTGCCAGGTGCCCCCAAGCTGTGCAAGTCAGCACCCCCAACCCCAGGAGCATCCAGGCCAGTGTGGACAGGGAGCTGCGGTAGTTACTGTGGAAGCTGACTCTAGGGATGGAGAGCTGGCCGCTGCCAGTGTGGTTGTTCCTCCTGGTGTTACCCTGTGCCTGGGATGGAGCGGGGCCACCAGGGAACAGAGGCCTCACAGGCAAAACAGCTGCCCTTGAGCCCTGCACCGGACAGGGGATGGAGCAGCTACCCCAGGTGCACACAACTGATAATCAGCACAGCAGGCCCTTCCCCCAGAAGACCAGCTGGAAGGACAGGGGAAGAGCAAGTTCTTGACCCAGCAGCACTGGAAAGCTCTAGGGGAAGTTGAGGGATTTACAGTATATAGAACCAGAGGATACCCCTCCTTGTTTTTTGCTTTGTTTTTGTTTTGTTTGTTATTTTTTTCTCTCTTTTTTCTTCCCTTTTCCAGTACAACTCGTTTTTAGCCACTCTGCACTGAGCAAAATGACTAGAGAGAACTCACCACAAAAGAAAGATCAGAGACAGTATTCTCTCCCACAGAGTTACAGAATTTGGATTACAATTCAATGTCAGAAAGCCAATTCAGAAGCACAATTATAAAGCTACTGGTGGCTCTGGAAAAAAGTATAAAGGAATCAAGAGACTTCATGACTGCAGAACTTAGATCTAATCAGGCCGAAATTAAAAATCAATTAAATGAGATGCAATCCAAACTGGAGGTCCTAATGACGAAGGTTAATGAGGTAGAAGAAAGACTGAGTGACATAGCAGAAAGTTGATGGCAAGGGAGGAACCTGAGGAAAAAAGAGAAAAACAATTAGAATACTGAGGAAAGATTAAGGGAAATAAATGAAAGCTTCAGAGGAAGGACCTACATTTAATTGGGGTTCAGGAGAGCACTGAAAGGACCAGAGGGCCAGAAAGTGTATTTGTACAAATCATAGGTGAGAACTTCCCTAACTTAGAGAAGGGAACAGGCATTCAGATCCAGGAGATAGAGAGATCCCCGCCCCCCCGCCCCGAAATCAGTAAAAACCATTCAACACCTCCACATCTAAAAGTGAAACTCGCAAATTCTGAAGATAAATAGAAAATCATTAAAGCAGCAAGATACAAGAGATGCCTAAATTATATGGGGAGAAATATTAGAATAAAAGCACACCTCTCCACAGACACCTGGTAGACTGGAAAGAGCTGGCAGGATATATTCAGGACACTAAATGAGAAGAACATGCACCCAAGAATACATTATCCAGTAAGGCTCTCATTCAGAATAGAAGGAGAGATAAAGAGATTCCAAGATATGCAGAAACTGAAGAATATGTGACCACCAAACCAGCTCTGCAAGAAATATTAAAGGGGACTCTGTTAAAGAAAGAGGATGCCCAAAGAAATAGCCCACAAAAACAGGGACTGAATAGGTATTATGATGACACTAAATTCATATCTTTAAATAGTAACTCTGACCATGAATGGGCTAAATGATCCCATCAAAAGACGTGGGGTTTCAGACTGGATAAACAAGCCAGACCCATATATTTGCTGTCTACAAGAGACTCATTTTAGATGTAAGGACACCTCCAGGCTGAAAATGAAAGGGTGGAGAACCATTTACCATTCAAATGGTCGTCAAAAGAAAGCAGGGGTAGCCATCCTTATATCAGACATATTAAAGTTTATCCCAAAGACTGTAGTAAGAGATAAAGAAGGACACTATATCATCTGTAAAGGGTCTTTACAATAAGAAGACCTAACAATCATGAATATTTATGCCCCTAATGTGGGAGCTGCCAAGGATATCAATCAATTAATAACCAAAGTAAAAACATACTTAGTTAATTATACACTATTAGTAAGAGGCTTCAACATGGCACTTTCTGCAAATGACAGATTTTCTAAGCACAGCATCTCCAAGGAAACAAGAGCTTTAAATGATGCACTGGATCAGATAGATTTCACAGATATACACAGAACTCTGCATCTGAATGCAACTGAATACACATTCTTCTCAAGTGCACATGGAATTTTCTCCAGAATAGACCTCATACTGGGTCAAAAATCAGGTCTCAACCAATACCAGAAGATTGGGATTGTGCCCTGTATATTTTCAGACCATATGCTTTGAAACTTGAACTCAATCACAAGAATAAATTTGGAAGAAACTCAACACATGGAGGTGAAAGACCAGCCTGCTAAAAGATGAAAGGGTCAACCAGGAAATTAGAGAAGAATTAAAAAAGATTCATGGAAACTAATGAGAATGAAGATACAACCATTCAAACTCTTTGGGATACAGCAAAAACAGTCCTCAGGGAAAATACATCACAACAGAAGCATCCCTTGAAAAATTATAAAAAACTGAAATACACAAGCTAACCTCACACCTAAAGGAACTGGAGAAAGAACAGCAAGTAAAAGCTACACACAGCGGAAGAGAGTTAATAAAGACCTGAGCATAACTCAATGAAATAGAGACCAGAAGAACTGTAGAATAGATCAACAAAACAAGGAGTTGGTTCTTTGAAAGAATTAATAAAATGGATATACCATTAGCCAGCCTTATTAAAACAAAAAAGACTCAAGTTAATAAAATCACAAATGAAAAAGGAGAGATTACAACCAATACCAAGGAAATACAAATGATTTTAAAAGCATATTATGAGCTGCTATATGCCAATAAATTAGGCAATCTAGAAGAAATGGATGCACTTCTGGAAAACTACAAATTACCAAAACTGGAAGAGGAAGAAATAGAAGAGCTGAACAGGCCAATAAGTAGGGAGGACATTGAAGCATTTATCTAAAACCTAGCAAGTCACAAAATCCAGGCCAGATCTCTTCCCAGGGGAATTCTATCAAACGTTTAAAGAAGAAACATTACCTATTTTACTAAAGCTGAATAGCTGTTCTGAAAGATAGAAAGCTGTTCTGAATGATAGAAAGGGACCCAATACTTCCAAATACATTTTATGAGACCAACATCACCTTAATTCCAAAAGCAGACAAAGACCCCTCTCCCAAAAGGAGAATTATAGACCAATATCCATGTTGAACACAGATGCAAAAATTCTCCCCACGATTCTAGCCAATAGGATTCAACAGTACTTTAAGATTATTCAACTTGACCAAGTGCAATTTATCCCCAGGACGCAAGGTTGGTTCAACACTCATAAAACAAGCAACATGATAGATCATATCAACAAGAGAAAAAACAAGAACTATATGATCCTCTCAATAGATGCAGAGAAAGCATTTGACAAGATACAGCATCCATTCCTGATCAAATCTCTTCAGAGTGTAGGGATAGAGGGAACATCCCTCAGCATCTTAAAAGCCATCTATGAAAAGCCCACAGCAAATATAATTCCGAATTGGGAAAACCTGATAGCCTTTCCCCTAAGATCAGGAACACGAAAAGGATGTCCACTCTCAGCACTGCTACTTAACATAGTACTAGAAGTCCTAGCCTCAGCAATCAGACAACAAAAAGACATTAAAGGCATTCAAATTGGCAAAGAAGAATTCAAACTCTCCATCTTTGCAGATGACATGATACTGTCCTAGAAAACTCAAAAGACTCCCCAGGATTTCTAGAACTCATACAGCATTTCGGCAATATGGCAAGATATGAAATCAGTGCCCAGAAACCAGTGGCATTTCTATATACTAACAATGAGACTCAAGTAAGAGAAATTAAGGAATCAGTCCCATTTATAATTTCACCCAAAAGCATAAGATACGTAGGAATAAACCTAAACAAAGAGGTAAAGAATCTATACTCCAAAAACTACAAAGCACTTCTGAAAGGAATTGAGGAAGACAGAGAGATGGAAATACATTCCATGGTCATGGATTGGAAGAATTAATATTGTGAAAATATCAATGCTACCCAGGGCAATTTACATATTCAATGCAATCCCTGTCAAAATACCATGGACTTTCTTCAGAGAGTTGGAAAAAATCATCTTAAGATTTGTGTGGAATCAGAAAAGCCCCCGAATAGTCAGGGGAATATTGAAAAAGAAAACCAGAGTTGGGGGGCATCACAATGCCAGATTTCAGGTTGTACTACAAAGCTGTGACCATCAAGACAGTGTGGTACTGGCACAAAAACAGACACATAGATCAATGGAACAGAATAGAGGACCCAGAAATGGCCCCTCAACTCTATGGTCAACTAACTAATATTTGACAAAGCAGGAAAGATTATCCACTGGAAAGAGGATACTGTCTTCAATAAGTGGTGCTGGGAAAATTAGACAGTCACGTGCAGAAGAATGAAACTAGACCATTCTCTTACACTGTACGTAAAAATCAACTCATAATTGATGAAAGTTCTAAATGTGAGTCAAGAATCCATCCAAACTTAGAGGAAAAAAAACTTGGAGGAGAACACAGGCAACACTCTTTTAGAACCTGGCTACAGCAACTTCTTGCAAGATGTATCTATGAAGGCAAGGAGAACAAAAGCAAAAATGAACTATTGGGATTAATCAGGATAAAAAGCTTCTTGCACAGCAAAAGAAACAGTCAACAAAGCTAAAAGACCACCTACAGAATTGGAGAAGATATTTTTTAATGACATATTAAATAAAGGGCTAGTATCCGAGATCTATAAAGTACTTATTAAACTCTACAGCAAAGAAACAATCCAATTATGAAATGGGCTAAAGACATGAACAGAAATTATACGAAAGAAGATATATACATGGCCAACAACACATGAGAATATGCTCCGCATCACTTGTCATCAGGGAAATACAAATCAAAAGCACAATGAGATACTACCTCACACTAGTGAGAATGGAGAAAATTAACACGACATGAGACTACAAATGTTGGAGAGGATGTGAAGACAAGGGAACTCTCTTGTACTTTTGGTGGGAATGTGAACCAGTACAGCAACTCCAGAAAACTGTGTGGAGGTTCCTCAAAGAGTTAAAAATAATAGAGCTACCCTACCTCCCAGCAATTGTAGCCCTGGGGATTTAACCCAAAGATACAGATGCAATGAAACGTCGGGACACCTGCACTCCGATGTTTCTAGCAGCAATGTCCACAATAGCCAAACTGTGGAAGGAGCCTCGGTGTCCATCGAAAGATGAATGGATAAAGAAGATGTGGTCTATGTATACAATGGAATATTACTCAGCTATTAGAAATGACAGATACCCACCATTTGCTTCAACGTGGATGAAACTGGAGGGTATTATGCTGAGTGAAGTAAGTCAGTCGGAGAAGGACAAACATTATGTCGTTTCATTCATTTGGGGAATATAAAAAATAGTGAAAGGTTTAAAGAGGAAAGGAGAGAAAATGAGTGGATATATCAGACAGGGTGACAGAACATGAGAAATTCCCAACTCTGGGAAACGACAAGGGGTAGTGGAATGGGAGGTGGGCGGGGCGATGGGGTGACTGGGTGACGGGCACTGAGTGGGGTACTTGATGATACGAGCACTGGGTGGTATACTGTATGTTGGCTAATCGAACTCCAATCAAAAATATATAAAAAATATAAATAAAAATACATATAAACATACAAATAAAATTCTACCTCCTAACCAGTAATTCACCATATGTTTATTAAATTGAACTTAAATAAATTTTTAAAATATATTCATTTTAGAATTTTTCAAATTATTTATTTATTTTTTAGACACGTGTATAGAATATAGGTATACACATGTGTCTAAAAAAATGCCTAGTAAAGGTTTTCTACTTAAATTCACTCTCATATTTGATTTAGAGCTTAATAGGCTGTCAAGACCCACTTTTGTTACCACACATCAGGTCAAGATGTATAAATGGGAGTGAGTAAAAATCTAATATGATCTGAGAAGTATCTATTCAATTTCCTTGAACAATACAGACATCAAAAGCTTACTCTGCCAAGAGTACATTTACTAGTTTTGAAGGAAGGAGTGATACTTTGTCTATTTTTACTTATCCATTTCAAACACATAAACTATTTGACAAAGTTAAATTTTTGACATTTAACTCCAAGCTTGGGGAAACAAAGTTCTGCAGTTTCTGTATGGACTTAGAATTTTCATTAAATATTTATTATGTCTGATAAAAAGCATACCTTTAGGTTATAACATTACAGAAATATTATGTTTAAAATTATTGAAAACAATTATTTTTAAAACTTTATGATATTTATTTAAAAATTGGGGAGTCAGATAACTTAAAATGCTCAAATAACGATTTTTGTGTATTATAGTTATAATTTTTTTAATTAGTTATATAATTTTGTATATATATGTAATTTTTGTCCATATATAATGTCTATATATAATTTTTGTATATATAATTTGTGTATGCATACATTTTCTAGTATATATATAAATCTAAATGGGATTATATTACATATATTGTTCTAAATGCTTAGTTATGATGTCATTTATAACCTTCAGCTATCTTAGCTTAATATTTGTATATATATACATATATATAAAGAACCCTGAATTCTAAATTATGTCTTTTTCTAATGCTGAGGGTTAATCACTATTTTGGATTTTGTGATTTATACATATATTTTGCTATAATTTTAGTACATATGTGTCTATATACCTCTTATTTTTAAATAAAATTTTAAATAATAAGTGTCATATTGTTTGCATTTTTCTTCAACTTGCTTTTTTCACTCAACATTATGGTTTGGGATTCAGTAGCTAGTCTTTATACCCTAATCTCACACACTCACCAGACAGATGCTGGCTGCATGGGAAGATTGTGACCTTGGGCAAAAGGGCTTTGTGTGGTTGAGGCTGACCCTAAGGGAGCTGACAGCCAGTCTTTATTTAAAATTTGATTTTTTTATTGTGGAAATTTTCATTAATTTTTATTTTTCAACTATTTCATTAAACTATAATTTATTTTACTCACTGAGTTTTTTGGCTCCCCTTTAAATTTTGCACCTGAGGCCTTGTTTGGTGATTCCACTCCCTGAAGTTATGCAGAAAGTACTTCTTCCAACGGGTTCTGGGCAGTACCTCTTGGTTTCTACCACAAGAAGTGACAGTCCCAGTGGAGGATTCTTTCTTAGGCTGTGTCACTAAATGGGTATAATGTGGAATAGAGCCTCTCGGCAAACTGTAGAATGAGAAATTATTTTTAATTGTTTTAAGACCCTTACATTTTGGGGGTTTTAATCACTTAGGCCATCTTGACCTGTATAGAAACTAGTACTCCAAGTATGTTGCCTAAGAGCAACCTAAAATATATTTTAAAATTGGCCTTGGCTGTTTAATGATTAGGGTGTGGGTAGCAAGAAAACTGGTTGTTAGAGGTTGGAAGGATGACAATACATTTTCTGTAGTGGCAAAAACATTGAGTGAAATCAGCACCTTTGGCTTATTGGGATTAAGATCTTGTATTTAATAAACTTTTTGATGTAGAAGAGAAGATTCAAAAAAAGGTTTTGTGTCATATGTATTGGTTACGATGTCTGCCCTTAGTAAGTTCTTAAAAGAAAGACATGTACTCTTGCACTGTTAGTGGGAATGTGAACTGGTGCAGCCCCTCTGGAAAACTGTGTGGAGGTTCCTCGAAGAGTTAAAAATAGACCTGCCCTAAGACTCAGCAATTGCACTGCTGGGGATTTACCCCAAAGATACAGATGCAATGAAACGCCAGGACACCTGCACCCCGATGTTTCTAGCAGCAATGTCCACAATAGCCAAACTGTGGTAGGAGCCTCGGTGTCCATTGAAAGATGAATGGATAAAGAAGATGTGGTTTATGAATACAGGGGGGATATTACTCAGCCATCAGAAAGGACGAATACCTACCATTTGCTTTGATGTGGATAGAACTGGAGGGTATTTTGCTGAGTGAAGTAAGTCAATTGGAGAGGACAATCATTATATGGTTTCACTCATAAATTCTCCAGTGTCTATTTCTCAAGAACAAGGACCTTCTTCAATATTACCATCATGCACTGTCCAAAAGGAAAATAACAATTGATGCAGGAAAGTCATGTAATGTACAAACCCCACTGAAATTCCCTTGCCTGTATCAAGTCTTTTTTCTTTGTAGTTCAGGATCCATTCTGTGATAAAACAACGCATTCTCCTTCATTATATTTCAATCTGGACCAATCTTTAGCCTTTCCCTTTTATGAGTTTGATAGTTTTTTTATTTTAATTTTTACCTACTTACATGTTTTGACATCTCTTCCTCATGAAATAATTAAAATCTTTATGTACTGGTATAAATATCTTCCCCCTCCTTATGTCTCCTCTTTGCCATGGTAAATATTCTTAATTGTTTTAATTGGATTGAATATATCATGTTTTCTGGTTTGGTTCTCCATCTTTAAAAATACATACTTGGGATCCCTGGGTGGCTCAGTAGTTTAGCGCCTGCCTTCAGTCTGGGGCATGATCCTGGAGTCCCGGGATCGTGTCCCACATCCCTCCATGGAGCCTGCTTCTCCCTCTGCCTGTGTCTCTGCCCCTCTCTCTCTCTCTCTGTGTCTCTCATGAATAAATAAATAAAATCTTTTAAAAAAAGAAAATACATACTCAAGTTGTCCAAAATACTCTGGACTCAGCCAGTTTCTGATTAGAAAAGCAAAGATATTTTTGCAGATTAGACAAAGATCTACAAATATACTCTAGAAAATTTCTGGCAATGAAAAAATAAACATGATTATGGAGTATTGCAGTCATAAAAGTATTGCCTCTTCATTGTAATAGGTTATTTTTGTCTTTCTCAGTCTCATCTCAGACCATGAAAAAATGTTGAGGTTAGTTGAGATAAGGGTAGGGGATATCAAAGACTTCTTCCAATATTCATTTTAGTGCATATGCTTACATACTTTACATATTCTGATTATGCTGCATATTATAATTTAATCAGTTATTTTCAATATCCTTATTTCATAAATCTTGTTTTTTTCATTTATTTTTATTGAAGTTCAATTTGCTAATATATGGTATAACTCAGTGTTCATACCATCAAGTACCCACCTCAGTCCCCATCACTCAGTCACCCCCGCCCACCTCCCCTTCCACAACCCTTTACTCATTTCCCAGAATTAGGACTCTCTCATGGTTTCTCTCCCTCTAACTTTTCCCACTCAGTTCCCCTCTTTTACTTTTTATTTCCTTTCACTATTTCTTATATTGCACATACAAGTGAGACCATATGATGATTGTCCTTCTCCAATTGATTTACTTCCCTCAGCATAATACCCTCCAGTTCCAACCGTGTCGAAGCAAGTGGTAGGTATTCATCCTTTCTGATGGCTGAGTTATATTCCATTGTATATATAGGCCACATCTTCTTTATCCATTCATCTGTCAATGGACACCGAGCCTCCTTCCACAGTTTGGCTATTGTGGACATTGCTGCTATAAACATTGGGGTTCAGGTGTCTCAGCATTTCACTGCATCTGTATCTTTGGGGTAAATCCCTAGTAGTGCAATTTGGGGTGATAGGGTAGCTCTATTTTTTAACACTTTGAGGAACATCCACACAGTTTTCCAGAGTGGCAGTACCAGTTCACATTCCCACCAAAAGTATAAGAGGGTTCCCTTTTTTCCACATCCTCTCCAACATTTATTGTTTCCTGTCCTGTTAATTTTCTCCATTCTCACTGGTGTGAGGTGGCATCTCATTGTGGTTTGGATTTGTATTTACCTGATGGCCAGTGATGCTGAGCATTTTCTCACGTGCATGTTGGTTATGTGTATGTCTTCTTTGGAGAAATATCTGTTCATGTCTTCTTCCCATTTCATAATCAGATTGTTTCTTTCTTTGCTGTTGAGTTTAATAAGTTCTTTACAGATCTTGGATACTAGCCCTTTATCTGATATGTCATTTGCAAATATCTTCCATTCTGAAGGTTGTCTTTTAGTTTTGTGGACTGTTTATTTTCCTGTGCGGAAGCTTTCTATCTTGTTTAAGTCCCAATAGTTCATTTTTGCTTCTGTTTCCCTTGCCTTCATAGATGTATCTTGCAAGAAGTTTCTGTGGCCAGGTTCAAAAAGATTCTTGTCTGTATTGTCCTCTAGGATTTTGCTGGATTCCTGATGCACATTTAGATCTTTCATCCATTTTGAGTTTATCTTTGTGTCTGGTTTTAGAGAATGGACTAGTTTCATTCTTCTTCAGGTTTCCTTTTTCTTCCTGTTCCAGTTTTGGTAATTTGTAGTTTTCCAGAAATGCATCCATTTCTTGTAGATTGCCTAATTTATTGGCATAGCTGCTCATAATATGCTTTTAAGATCATTTGTATTTCCTTGGTGTTGGTTGTGATCTCTCCTTTTTCATTCGTGATTTTATTAATTAGAGTCTTTTCTCTTTTGTCTTTGATAAGACTGGCTAATGGTTTATCCATCTTAATAATTCTTTCAAAGAACCAAATCCTGGTTTTGTCTACAGTTCTTCTGGTCTCTATTTCATTGAGTTATGCTCAAGTCTTTATTAGCTTTCTTCTGCTGGGTGTAGGTTTTATTTGCTGTTCTTTCTCCAGTTCCTTTAGATGCGAGGTTAGCTTGTGTATTTCAGTTTTTCCCATTTTTTCTAGGGATGCTTCTATTGTGATGTATTTCCCTGAGGAGTGTTTTTGTTGTATCCCAAGGGTTTTGAACAATTGTATCTTCATTTTCATTAGTTTCCATGAATCTTGTTAATTCTCTTATTTCCTGATTGATCCATTAATCTTAGTAGGATGCTCTTTAAGCTCCAAGTGTTTGAATTTCTTCCAAATTTCTTCTTGTGATTGAGTTCAAGTTTCAAAGCACATGGTATGAAAATATACAGGGCACAATCCCAACTCTTTTGGTATCGGTTGAGACCTGATTTGTGACCCAGTATATGGTCTATTCTGGAGAAAGTTCCATGTGCACTTGAGAAGAATGTGTATTCAGTTGTGCTCAGATGCAAAGTTCTGTGTATATCTGTGAAATCCATCTGATCCAGTGTATCATTTAAAGCCCTTGTTTCTTTGGTGATGTTGTGCTTAGAAGATCTCTCATTTGCAGAAAGCACCATGTTGAAGTCTCCTAGTATTAGTATATTATTATCTAAGTATGTTTTTACTTTGGTTATCAATTGATTAATATCCTTGGCATCTCCCACATTAGAGGCATAAATATTCATGATTGTTAGGTCCTCTTGTTGGATAGATCCTTTAAGTATGATATAATGTCCCTCTTCATCTCTTACTACAGTCTTTGGGAGATACCTTAATTTATCTGATATGATGATTGCTACCCCATCTTTCGTTTGAAGACCATTTGAATGGTAAATGGTTCTCCAACCTTTCATTTTCAGGCTGGAGGTGTTCTTAGGTCTAACATAAGTCTTTTGTAGACAGCTTATGGATGGGTCTTGTTTTTTTTTTTTTTAATCCAGTCTGATACCCTGCACCGTTTGATGGGATCTTTTAGCCCATTCATGTTCAGAGTAATGATTGAAAGTTATGAATTTAATGTCATCATATTACCTATTCATTTCCTGTCTTTGTGGATTGTTTTTTGGGATCCCTATTTCTTTTACAGGATCCCCTGTAATATTTCTTGCAGAGCCATTTTGGTATTCATGTATTCTTTCAGTTTTTTGTGTATCCTGGAAGCTATTTATCTCTCCTTCTATTCTGAATGACATCCTTGCTGGATAAACTATTCTTGGCTGCATGTTTTTCTCATTTAGTGCCCTGAATATATCCTGCCAGCCCTTTCTGGCCTGCCACATCTCTGTGAATATTCCTGGTGTGTTAATCTGATGTTTCTTCCCATATAAATTAGTAATCTCTTATCTTAATCTGCTTTTAGGATTTCCCCTTTATCTTTGAAATTTTCCAGTTTCATTATTAAATGTTGAGGTGTTGAGCAATTTTTATTGATATTTTGGGGGTCATCTCTATCTCTTGGTTATGAATGCCTGTTTTCTTACCAGATTAGGGAAGCTCTCAGCTGTGATTCATTCAAATATACTTTGTGGTCCTCTCTCTATCTTTCAGTCTCTTCTGGAATCCCAATTGTATATAAATTCTTCCTTCTCAAGTTACCCTTTATTTCCCTTCACCTTTCTTTATGGGCTCTTAATTGTTTTTCTCTTTTCTCCTCAGCTTCCTTCCTTACCATCAAGTTGTTTTCTGTCACTCACTAAATCTTCCACCACATGAACCCTAGCAGTTAGGACATCCAGGTTTGATTGCATTTCATTTCACCTATTTTTAATTCCAGCCTCATTAGATCTCAAATCTGTAGTAACAAAGTCTCTAGGTTACATTTTGCTTCTTTCCAGAGCCACCACTATCTTTATAATTGTACTTCTGAATTGAATTTCTGACATCATATTTAAATCTAAAATCTGTAACTCTGTGGTAAAGAGTATTGTTTCCGGTTCTTTTTTTTTTTTTTTTTTTTTTTGTGAATTCTTCCTTGTAGTCATTTTTTTTTTTTTTTGGTATACCTTTATTTTTTTAATAAATTTATTTTTTATTGGTGTTCAATTTACCAACATACAGAATAACACCCAGTGCTCATCCTGTCAAGTGCCTCCCTCAGTGCCCGTCACCCATTCACCCAGACCCCACGCCCTCCTCCCCTTCCATCACCCCTAGTTCATTTCCCAGAGTTAGGAGTCTTTTTGTTCTGTCTCCCTTTCTGTTATTTCCCACACATTTCTTCTCTCTTCCCCTATATTCCCTTTCACTATTATTTATATTCCCCAAATGAATGAGAACATACAATGTTTGTCCCTCTCTGATTGACTTACTTCACTCAGCATAATACCTTCCAGTTCCATCCACGTTGAAGCAAATGGTGGGTATTTGTCGTTTCTAATGGCTGAGTAATATTCCATTGTATACATAAACCATATCTTTTTTATCCATTCATCTTTCGATGGACACCGAGGCTCCTTCGACAGTTTGGCTATTGTGGACATTGCTGCTAGAAACATCAGGGTGCAGGTGTCCCGGCATTTCATTGCACCTGAATCTTTGGGGTAAATCCCCAACAGTGCAATTGCTGGGTCATAGGGCAGTTCTATTTTTAACTCCACACAGTTTTCCAGAGTGGCTGCACCAGTTCACATTCCCACCAACAGTGTAAGAGGGTTCCCTTTTCTCCGCATCCTTTACAACATTTGTGGTTTCCTGCCTTGTTAATTTCCCCATTCTCACTGGTGTGAGGTGGGATCTCATTGTGGTTTTGATTTGTATTTCCCTGATGGCAAGTGATGCAGAGCATTTTCTCATGTGCTTGTTGGCCATGTCTATGTCTTCCTCTGTGAGATTTCTGTTCACGTCTTTTGCCCATTTCATGATTGGATTGTTTGTTTCTTTGGTGTTGAGTTTAATAAGTTCTTTATAGATCTTGGAAACTAGCCCTTTATCTGATAGGTCATTTGCAAATATCTTCTCCCATTCTGTAGGTTGTCTTTTAGTTTTGTTGACTGTATCCTTTGCTGTGCAAAAGCTTTTTATCTTGATGAAGTCCCAATAGTTCATTTTTGCTTTTGTTTCTTTTGCCTTCGTGGATGTATCTTGCAAGAAGTTACTATGGCCGAGTTCAAAAAGGGTGTTGCCTGTGTTCTTCTCTAGGATTTTGATGGAATCTTGTCTCACATTTAGATCTTTCATCCATTTTGAGTTTATCTTTATGTATGGTGAAAGAGAGTGGTCTAGTTTCATTCTTCTGCATGTGGATGTCCAATTTTCCCAGTACCATTTATTGAAGAGACTGTCTTTCTTCCAGTGGATGGTCTTTCCTCCTTTATCAAATATTAGTTGACCATAAAGTTCAGGGTCTACTTCTGGGTTCTCTATTCTGTTCCATTGATCTATGTGTCTGTTTTTGTGCCAGTACCACACTGTCTTGATGACCACAGCTTTGTAGTACAGCCTGAAATCTGGCATTGTGATGCCCTCAGATATGGTTTTCTTTTTTAAAATTCCCCTGGCTATTCGGGGTCTTTTCTGATGTCTATGGCCATACCACTCTGAACGTGCCCAATCTCCTCTGATCTCGGAAGCTAAGCAGGATCGGGCTTGGTTAGTACTTGGATGGGAGACCACACAAATCTTAAAATAATTTGTTCTAACTCTCTGAAGAAAGTCCATGGTATTTTGATAGGGATTGCATTAAATGTGTAAATTGCCCTGGGTAACATTGACATTTTCACAATATTAATTCTGCCAATCCATGTTCATGGAATATTTTTCCATCTCTTTGTGTCTTTCTCAATTTCTTTCAGAATGTTCTATAGTTTTTAGGGTATAGATCCTTTAACTTTTTGGTTAGGTTTATTCCTAGGTATCTTATGCTTTTGGGTGCAATTGTCAATGGGATTGACTCCTTAATTTCTCTTTCTTCAGTCTCATTGTTAGTGTATAGAAATGCCATTGATTTCTGGGCATTGATTTTGTATCCTGCCACGCTGCCGAATTGCTGTATGAGTTCTAGCAATCTTGGGTTGGAGGATTTTGGGTTTTGTATGTAGAGTATCATGTCATCGGCGAAGAGGGAGAGTTTGACTTCTTCTTTGCCAATTTGAATGCCAAATTCTGTAACTCTGTGGTAAATGGTAAAGAGTATTGTTTCCGGTTCTTTTTTTTTTTTTTTTTTTTTTTGGTGAATTCTTCCTTGTAGTCATTTTGTCCAGTGCAGAGTTTCTGTATGAGTAGGCTGAGGCAAGAATATCAACTCTGACCTCAGTATAATACTGCCTAGTTGATTTCGAATAGATCAGAGACAAGAAAATAGAAGGAAGAACAGAACAAAATAAAATAAAACAAAAGGACCACTAAAGTAAAAAACAGATTTTAAAACAAAGTAGTAAAAATAAAAAGCCAAAACCCACAATGAAAGAAGAAAAAAGAAAAAGAAGAAAAAAGTAAAGAAAATAAAAGTGGAAAAAGAGGGGAGAAAAAGGAGAGGGGATGGTGGTGGTGAGGAAGTGATAGTGAAGAGAGAATGTAGTCTACCTGAGGGTCCTGGAGGGTGATTGTCTTGGTTCTGAGTGTAATTTATTCTATATTTTAGTAGATGCTTAATCCCAAATTCATATAAACCAGCAATACTTATATAAAATCCCAATATTGACCAGCAAAACCATAAACAGGATAAGAAAGGGGGGCAAATTGGCAAGGAAGAGAGAATATAGTCTCACAGAATGAACCAGCAGGGTATTCCACTTGGTTCTGGGTGCATACTGGTCACTTTTAGAAGGCATTAACTTCCACTATTGTAAAACAAAATGGGGCAGAAAAAAACAAACAAAAAAGATACTTATATCTCATATATCTACCAAAATTAAATTGAATACGTTGAAGGGAATCCAGAAGTGAAAAATATATCTAAGACATGTAATTTAGAAACATGAAAGTCAAAAAGTTTAAAAATGAAGATCTGGTAAAATATTGTAGTTAAGATGGGAAAAGAGACAAAATATTGGAAATTTTTAGCCTGATATAAAAAGGAGTCATAATGGGGAAAAAAAAGAATAAAAAGAGAAAAAGGACCCTGTGTTTCTATATACTATTTTCCCTCAGTCCTGGAGCTTTCCAGCACTGCTTCCTCAAGAACTTGCTCTTTGTCTGTCCCTCCAGCTGGTCTTCTAGGGGAGGAGCCTGCTGAGCTGACTCTCAGGTGTGTGTACATGGGGAGATGCCCCGCCCCCTGACAGGTGCCAGGCTCAGTGGGAGCTGTTTACCCAGTGAGGCCTGTGTTCCCTAGTGACCCCACCTCTCCCAGGCAAAAGGTGACACAAGGGAGAACAACTATGGTGGTGCCTTGGTCTCCAGCTCTGGAGTCAGCTCCCCCAGTAATCACCTGCAGTTTCCCAGTCTGCACTGGCCTAGATGCTCCTGGGGCGGGGGCACTGATCTGCACAGCTTGGGGGCATCTGGGGCGGAGAGTTCTTGCTGTCCTGTGCCCTCTCAGCTTCCACCTGTTCTGGGGGGAACGCTGGATCACCAGCTGTGTCCACTTGGACACCCTGGTATCTGGGGCCCTGTACTGCTGGACTTGCACTCCTGGGGGCTACCCCTCCCAAAGCAAACAGGGCACATCCCCGTCTGTCTGCAGGCACTCACCTAACTGACTGGCTTCTCCCGAATGCCCCAAGGGCTGTGGTGCTCCAGCGGTTTATAGAGATCAACCTGGGGTTTGTTGTGAGCTTTTGCCAGGGTGCCCCACCTCTAATAGTGACTCCTGATTCTTGACATTTCACTGCCCCTCCTGCGATTCTGCCAGATTTCCCTGCTGAGCACTTTTCCATCAGGGAAAACTCCAGGTCAGAGTTGTAAAGTTCCTGCTTCTCCATGGCTGGGCTGTCCTTCCCTGGAGGCTCTTGCTGCTCTGCTTTAGCCCAACTACTTGCAGTTCCCCGCCCCCATTTCTTTCTTTCTTTCTTTCTTTCTTTCTTTCTTTCTTTCTTTCTTTCTCTCCTTTCTTTCTTTCTTCTTTCTTCTTTCTTTCTTTCTTTCTTTCTTTCTTTCTTTCTTTCTTTGTTCTTTCTTTCACTTCCTACCTTGTTAGAAGGGAAAACTTTTCTCTCTGTGTAATTCCAACTGTTCTCTCTTTAAGTCTCAGGTCAAATTAGTAGGTGTTCAGGATGTTTTGAAAGTTTTTTAGATAAGTTTGTGGGGTGAGGTGACTTGAGGCCTACTACTTATGAACAGTTTTGCCTCATTGGTATATGTTCTTATGAACAGTTTTAACATTTCATAACATTCTATAAAACTAGTTTGCCATAGTTTACGTAATATGCCTATTAATATGTAGTTGTTGTTTTTTTAATTTTTTTTATTGGAGTTCAATTTGCCAACATTTAGCATAACACCCAGTGCTCATCGCGCCAAGTACCTCCCTCAGTGCCCATCACTCAGTCACGCCAACCCCCCACCCACCTCCCTTTCCACTACTCCTTGTTCAGTTCCCAGAGTTAGGTGTCTCTCATCTTTTGTCACCCTCACTGATATTTTCACTCCTTTCCCTTTATTCCCATTCACTAATTTTTATATTCCCCAAATGAATGAGACCATATAATGTTTGTCCTTCTCCGATTGACTTATTTCACTCAGCATAATACCCTCCAAGTCTATCCATGTTGAAGCAAATGGTGGGTATTTGTTATTTCTAATGGCTGAGGAATATTCCTTTGTATACATAGACCACATCTTCTTTATCCATTCATCCTTTGATGGACACCGAGGCTCCTTCCACAGTTTGGCTATTGTGGACATTGCTGCTATGAACATTGGGGTGCAGGTGTCCTGGGGTTTCACTGCATCTGTATCTTTGGGGTAAATCCCCCTCAGTACAATTGCCAGGTCATAGGGCAGGTCTATTTTTAACTCTTTGAGGAGCCTCCACACAGTTTTCCAGAAGGCTGCACCAGTTCACATTCCCACCACAGTGCAAGAGGGTTCCTCTTTCTCCACATCCTCTCCAACATTTCTTGTTTCCTGCCTTGTTAATTTTCCTCATTCTCACTGGTGTGAGGTGGTATCTCATTGTGGTTTTGATTTGTATTTCCCTGATGGCCAGTGATGCAGAGCATTTTCTCATGTGCGTGTTGGCCATGTCTATGTCTTCCTCTGTGAGATTTCTGTTCATGTCTTTTGCCCATTTCATGATTGGATTGTTTGTTTCTTTGGTGTTGAGTTTAATAAGTTCTTTATAGATCTTGGATACTAGCCCTTTATCTGATATGTCATTTGCAAATATCTTCTCCCATTAAGACAGTGTGGTACTGGCACAAAAACAGACACATAGACCAATGCAACAGAATAGAGAACCCAGAAATGGACCCTCAATTTAATGGTCAACTAATATTCGACAAAGCAGGAAATATTATCCACTGGAAAAAAGACAGTCTCTTCAATAAATGGTGCTGGGAAAATTGGACAGCCACATGCAGAAGAATGAAACTAGACCATTCTCTTACACCATCCACAAAGATAAACTCAAAATGAATGAAAGATCTAAATGTGAGACAAGATTCCATCAAAGTCCTAGAGGAGAATACAGGCAACACCCTTTTGAACTTGGCCACAGAAGGCAAGAGAAACAAAAACAAAAATGAATTATTTGGATTTCATCAAGATAAAAGGCTTCATCAAGATAAAAATCTAAGAAAAGATTTTAACAGAAAAAGAAACAGTCAACAAAGCTAAAAGACAACCTACAGAATAGGAGAATAAGTATAGTTGTGCATAATTTTGTAATTTTCATCCATTGTGGATAATTTTGGGGAAAGTGAGATGCTTTGTCTCATTTAAAAAATTAGTATATTAAACTATATATTCAGTAATGGTATTGTGGAAAACAGAAATATTTGTGCGGTTCATGTAATTACTTTCCTGAAGACTTGGGGCCATTACAAAAGCATTAGGCAAGAATGAGTATACAAATTTCATAAGAAATTCACAAAATCAAATATTCATATATTTTTATGATATGATCTTCTGGGTCTTTTTCAAGAACTTGGTAATCTAGGATAGTGTTTTGTTGTTCCTGCTCTATTTTCTGAGTAATTGTATTAATTCCAGTCAAGTAGCACATTTTTTTGCTTCCAAGACTCAGATGTAGGAATAGTCATATAGAAAACGTATGATTAACTATGATAACCAAACTTATTTGTATTTGCAGCCTTTGCTATAAAAAATTCTCAATAGCCTACAACAATAAGCATTTGCATATTGCCCATGGATGTATGGAGTGGTTTTGGTGCAGCCCAGCTTGGTTATGCTCTGTTTGCATGCTTGTATATTCTTACTCTAAGATCTAGGAAGAAGGAATTGTCCCTATGTAGCCCATGCAATTTTCAGGGCAAAGGAAAATACTGCAAAGGACCAAACTAAAGCAAGTAGTTCATTTTAAAACTTTTGCTTGTGATGGGCACAATATCAGTTTTGCTTATATTCCATCGTCCAGCCAAGTAACATAACCAAGCCTGGTAATGGAATGGGAATATATACTCTACCTACAGATATGTATATCGATTACATCGATGTAAATATGGATATATGAAAATCCTCCAATGAGATCAAATATTTCCTGAAGTTTTCTTTGTTTACATGATACTCATTCCCTATGTATTTCCCATCATAGAGCTTAACAAATTTTATTGATAATATTTGTTGCTATATTTATATTCTATGTATACTTCAAGTCCCTCAAGGGGAGAAATTGCGCTTTACTCTTGTTTTATATGTCCCCACTGCCTAAGACAAAGAGCAGCATATAGATTCTCAAAAAAGATATGTTATACTGGATGGTTTTAGTCTATGCTTCTCCTGGGTAATGATCAGCTTCCATATTCTTTGCTCTTAGAAGTAGGAAAAGGTAATAAAGTTAATATTTTCTGAAATTATGACTCCCTGTTATGCTTTTTCAGTGTAAGAAAAGATTAGTACTCATATTTATTATTAAATTCATCTCAGGCTGCAGGAGAAAGAACAGGCTTTTCATTTGTATTAGGTAACAGTAAGAGGAGCATATTAGCAGTGCTTTCATTCAAAAGCCCAGAACATATTAAATGGCACTCTCTCAATTTAATAGAAGCTCTCTGATCAAGCCAGCTCTGCTTGAGAAGATAATGTGTAACAGACTGACTTCTCTACTCTCAGAGAATTTAAAGGTTGCCTGCTGAAGAAAGGAAATTTTCTTAGAAAATTATTTTTTTAAAGTGTGGAATCTGGGTGTAGAGCCCAGATTACACATTATCCCCACTGAAAAGATGGCTTGAAATGGTTAAGAAGTTGGGGAGGGAAAGGAAAAATTTAAAGGCAAAGCAGATTCAAAAGGGAATACTTCCAGTCAGGGACAATTTATCTGTGGGACATAGAAGGAAGAGTGCCTATGACTCAAGATAGTTATGTGTCCTTTAAAAATGGAAATTATTTTAATGTCCTTATTGCATTTTTTTATTAGTTTCAGAGGTACAATTTACTGATTCATCAGTTACATATAACACCCAGTGCTCATTACATCAAGTGCCCTTGTTATTGTTGATTATCCACTTATCCCTTACCTCCCAATCTCAACCAACCCTTAGTTTGTTTCCAAGGGTTCAGTGTCTCTTATATTTTGCCTCATCTCAACTTTCATCTTATTCTATTCTCCTTTCTTTCCCGTTTATCTGTTTTGTTTCTTAAATTCCACATGTAAGTGAAATCATATGGTATTTGTCTTTCTCTGACTGACCTATTTCACTTAATACACCTTTTAGTTCCATCCGTGTGTGTGCATGTGTGTGTGTGTGTGTGTGTGTGTGTGTGCATGCAAGCATATATACCACATCTTTATCCATTCATGTGTCAATGGACATCTGGGCTCTTATCATATTTTGGCTATTGTGCACAGTGCTACTGTAAACTTTGGGGTGCATGTGCCCCTTCGAATCACTGTTTGCATCCTTTGGATAATTACCTAGTAGTGCAATTACTGAGTCACTGTGTAGCCCTAATTTTAACTTTTTGAGTAACCTCCATACTGTTCTTCAGAGTGGCTACATCAATTTACATTCCTACCAACAGTGTAAGAGGATTCCCCTTTCTCTGCATCCCCACCAACATCTCTTGTTTCCTGAGTTGTTCATTAAAGTCATTCTGACAGATGTGAGGTGATATCACATTGTGGTTTTGATTTCTATTTCCCTGATGGCAAGTGATGTGGAGAATTTTTTCATGTGTATGTTGGCCATCTGTTTGTCTTCTCTGGAGAAATGTCTGTCATATCTTTTGCCCATTTCTTGACTCACTTCTTTTTTATTTTTTGGATGTTGAGTTTGATAAATTCTAGAAAGATTTTGGAGACGAGTCTTTTATCTGATATGTCATTTGAAAATATCTTCTCCCATTCTGTAGGTTGCCTTTTAGTTTTATTGACTATATACTATGCTGTGCACAAGCTTTTTATCTTGATGAGGTCGCAATAGTTCATTTTTGCTTTTGTTTCCCTAGCCTTCATAGATGTATCATGCAAGAAGTTGCTGTGGCCAAGTTCGAAAAAGGTGTTGCCTGTGATCTCCTCTAGAATTTGGATGCATTCTTGTCTCACATTTAAATCTTTCATCCATTTTGAGTTTATCTTTGTGTCTGAAGAGAATGGCCCAGTTTCATTCTTCTGCACATGGCTGTCCAATTTTCCCAGCACCGTTTATTGAAGAGACTGTCCTTTTTTGAGTGGATAGTCTTTCCTTTGGAGATTTATACTCCAAGAAGTTCCCATGGCCATGGTCAAAGGGGTTTCTGCCTGTGTTCTCCTCTAGGATTTTGATGGATTCCTATCTTGTATTTATGCCTTTCTACCATTTTGAGTTTATGTTTGTGTACAGTGTAAGAAAGTGGTCCAGTTTCATTCTTCTGCATGTGGCTGTGCAAGTTTCTCAACACCATTTGTTGAAGAGACTTTTTTCCCACTGGATATTATTTCCTTCTTTGTCAAATATTAGTTGATCATAGAGTTGAGTGTCCATTTCTGGGTTCTCTATTCTTTTTTGTTTTTATTTATTTTATTTTATTTTTTTATTTATGATAGTCATACAGAGAGAGAGAGAGAGAGAGAGGCAGAGACACAGGCAGAGGGAGAAGCAGGCTCCATGCACCGAGAGCCCGACATGGGATTCAATCCCGGGTCTCCAGGATCGCGCCCTAGGCCAAAGGCAGTCGCCAAACTGCTGCGCCACCCAGGGATCCTGGGTTCTCTATTCTGTTCCATTCATCTACATGTCTTTTTCTTCCAGTACCATACTGTCTTAATTATTATAGCTTTGTTAATACAATTTGAAGTCTGGAATTGTGATGCCTCTGGTTTGATTTTCTTTTTCAGAATTCTGTTGGCTATTTGGAAATTTTAATGTCCTTTAAATCTGAGGAAAAATGAAAATAATAAGTATATAATAATAAATCTAATTAGAAATATACTTGTCTTTATACCAACATGGTCATAAAATATGTGATTTATGGAGGAAGGAGTCTACAAAAGCAAAAGTGCCTAGGCTCATAAAAGTAATAACATAGCCCTCTTTACAATGAGTAAGAGGAGAATGTCTAAAGCCATAAGTGAGCAGAGCCCTCCATAACTGTAGGCTTTGCCACATGCTCAAGGATGTGGGTAGAATGATTTTTACCCTTTCCAACATTGTTTAATTGTTACTGATAGAGTTGACTTTGGGCATAATTATGAGAAAAAGATATTTTGGGGCCTCCAGCCCTTTTTTAAAAAAGATTTTCTTTATTTGAGACAGAGAGAGAGAGAGAGCATGCACACAAGAGAGCAGGAGCAGGGGGAGGGGCAGAGGGAAAAGCAGACTTCCTGGTGAGCAGTGAACCTGACAAGGGGCTCAAGTCCAGGATTCTGGGATCATGACCTGACTCAAAGGCAGACATTTAGTCAACTGAGCCACCCAGGTGCCCCCTCCAGCCCTGCTTTTTCCCTCCTCTTCATCTCCATCTCTCCCCCTTCCCTATCCGTTCTTTCACTCCTTCCTTCCTTCTCTCTGTTTCTGTCTCTTTCTCTGTATGCATATACACACATATATGAACTGTTAAACAATAAACAGAAATATTAACAATTTTAAGAGTTAATTTGAGCAAAAAACTATTTCAGTTGGGTGCCACCAAACTGGAAGTATTTAGGAGTACTATGCTGACAGCAGCCAGACAAAAGCCATGCACAGAAAGTGCAGAAATAAAGAAAAGAAATTGTTTGATTAGCTATAAATTAAAATCTAGTTGCTGTGTGTGACTGGTTATAGTGTTTTGATTTTGGCACCTGGAGGTACTTACAGGATTAAGGTTTTGTTCACTTACATAGGCCACCACAGCATTAGAGCCACCTCAGTCTAAGGCCTTCATTGCTTAATCACACAGTATGCACATACACACATGTATGTATGTTTTAACCCATGCAGTTCAACAAATATTTACTGAGTATTTATAATGTGTTGGGCTCTGTTCTATCCATTAGAGTATATCAGTTAATAAATAAAGAAAAAATCTCAACAGTCTCTGCCCTTTGGACCAGTGGAATGAAATCTCACTGGTCCTCATTTTTGAGATAAATGTACTGTGAAATGCATCATTTTAGGTATACAAATTATAAGTACTTTATTTGTTGACATTTTACTATGGAAATGTGCTAATACGCAGAAACCTTGAAAAAAATTTACAGTGGACACACTAATATCCACCATACAAATTCTACCATCAATATTTTACTGTACTTACCTTATACCATATCTATTCATCTATTTCTCTAACCATCCATTAGTCCACCTTATTTCTGGATGCATTTCAAAGTAAATTACCATCAAGATTCTTACCAATAGCACTTCATATAATACTTGTTTACCATTTTTCTTTTGAAGCAAAATGTATGTACAATCCAAAGGACAAATCTTAAAAATAAGCTGAGTTTTGACAAATGCATACACCTTAAAACACAAATATCTACTTAGGTATAGTAGATAGGTATATCACCTATAGGTATAGGTATATCACCATCACCCCGGAAAGTTTCCTCATACCCTTTCTCAGTTTATTACTGATCTCAACTTCCCGAGGCAGCACTATAAATTAGTTTACCTGTTCTAGAACTTTATGTAAGTGGAACAGTACAATATGTACTTTTTCAATGTAAGCCTTCTTTGATCCACCAGGAGTTTCTTTCTTTCTTGTTTTTTAAAGATCCTATTTACTTATTCATGAGAGACAGAGACAGAGACAGAGACAGAGACACAGGCAGAGGGAGAAGCAGGCTCCATGCAGGGAGCCCGATGTGGGACTCAATCCCCAGTCTCCAGGATCACACTGGGCTGAAGGCAGCGCTAAACCACTGAGCCACCTGCGCTGCCCCCACCAGAAGTTTCTGAGATTCATCTATACTATTACACATATCCATAGTTTGTTACTTGTTTTAATTGCAGAATAATATTCCTTTGTATAAACATACAACAGTTTATTAATCCCTTCCCCTGTAGATGAACACCTAAGATATTTACAAATTGTAGCTATTATTAATAAAGTTGCTATGTACATTCTTGTACAAGTCCTTTTTTGGACATATGTCTTTATTTCTTTTGGCCAAATATTTAGAAATAAGTCATAAGTTAAATGTATATTTAGTTTCTTAAAAATCTGATTCCTTTCAATTGTGCAGTTTTACATTCCCACCAACATAAGTGAAAATTCCAGTTTCTCTACAATATTTGGTTTTGTTAGTCCTTTAAAAACCTAAGCCATTCTGGTGGGTGCATCTTGGCTTCTCATTGTGTTGTGAATTTTCAGTTCCCTGATGACTAATTATTTTGAGAACATTTTCTCTTTCTTTGCTTCACTTCTCTTCTTTTTTCTCTTCTTTCTTTTTCTCTTTTTTATTTTTTTGTCATTTGTGTATCTTCTTAACTGAAGACTCTCCACATTTTTTCCTTTTTTTGTGTTTGTGTTTTTATTATTGAGTTGCAGTAGCTTTTTAATATATTCTGAACACTAGCCTTTTGCTACCTTTACAAATATATTGTAAATATATCCCCCAAGTATATAATTTGATTTTTCATTTTCTTACAGTATCTTTTGATGAACATAAGTTTTAAATTTTATGAGGTTCGGAATTTTTGCATCCATGTTCATCAGGGATATTGGTCTGTAATTCTCCTTTTCGGTGGGATCTTTGTCTGGTTTTGGAATTAAGGTGATGCTGGCCTCATAGAACGAATTTGGAAGTACTCCATCTCTTTCTATCTTTCCAAACAGCTTTAGGAGAATAGGTATGGTTTCTTCTTTAAACGTTTGATAAAATTCCCCTGGGAAGCCATCTGGCCCTAGACTCTTGTGTCTTGGGAGGTTTTTGATGACTGCTTCAATTTCCTCCCTGGTTATTAGCCTGTTCAGGTTTTCTATTTCTTCCTGTTCCAGTTTTGGTAGTTTGTGGCTTTCCAGGAATGCGTCCATTTCTTCTAGATTGCCTAATTTATTGGGGTATAGCTGTTCATAATATGTTTTTAAAATCGTTTGTATTTCCTTGGTGTTGGTAGTGATCTCTCCTTTCTCATTCATGATTTTATTAATTTGAGTCTTCTCTCTCTTCTTTTTAATAAGGCTGGCTAATGGTTTATCTATCTTGTTAATTCTTTCGAAGAACCAACTCCTGGTTTTGTTGATCTGTTCCACAGTTCTTCTGGTCTCGATTTTGTTGAGTTCTGCTCGAATCTTTATTAACTCCCTTCTTCTCTTGGGTGTAGGATCTATTTGCTGTTTTTTCTCTAGCTCCTTTATGTGTAAGGTTAGCTTTTGTATTTGAGTTCTTTCCAGTTTTTGAATGGATGCTTGTATTGCGATGTATTTCCCCCTTAGGACTGCTTTTGCTGCATCCCAAAGATTTTGAACGGTTGTATCTTCATTCTCATTAGTTTCCATGAATCTTTTTAATTCTTCCTTAATTTCCTGGTTGACCCTTTTATCTTTTAGCAGGATGGTCCTTAACCTCCACGTGTTTGAGGTCCTTCCAAACTTCTTGTTGTGATTTAGTTCTAATTTCAAGGCATTATGGTCTGAGAATATGCAGGGGACAATCCCAATCTTTTGGTATTGGTTCAGACCCGATTTGTGACCCAATATGTGGTCTATTCTGGAGAAAGTTCCATGTGCGCTGGTTCAACACCCGTAAAACAATCAATGTGATTCATCATATCAGCAAGAGAAAAACCAAGAACCATATGATCCTCTCATTGGATGCAGAGAGAGCATTTGACAAAATACAGCATCCATTCCTGATCAAAACTCTTCAGAGTGTAGGGATAGAGGGAACATTCTTCGACATCTTAAAAGCCATCTATGAAAAGCCCACAGCAAATATCATACTCAATGGGGAAGCACTGGGAGCCTTTCCCCCAAGATCAGGAACAAGACAGGGATGTCCACTCTCACCACTGCTGTTCAACATAGTACTGGAAGTCCTAGCCTCAGCAATCAGACAACAAAAAGACATTAAAGGCATTCAAATTGGCAAAGAAGAAGTCAAACTCTCCCTCTTCGCCGATGACATGATACTCTACATAGAAAACCCAAAAGTCTCCACCCCAAGATTGCTAGAACTCATACAGCAATTCGGTAGCGTGGCAGGATACAAAATCAATGCCCAGAAGTCAGTGGCATTTCTATACACTAACAGTGAGACCGAAGAAAGAGAAATTAAGGAGTCAATCCCATTGACAATTGCACCCAAAAGCATAAGATACCTAGGAATAAACCTAACCAAAGATGTAAAGGATCTATACCCTCAAAACTATAGAACACTTCTGAAAGAAATTGAGGAAGACACAAAGAGATGGAAAAATATTCCATGATCATGGATTGGCAGAATTAATATTGTGAAAATGTCAATGTTACACAGGGCAATATACACATTTAATGCAATCCCTATCAAAATACCATGGACTTTCTTCAGAGAGTTAGAACAAATTATTTTAAGATTTGTGTGGAATCAGAAAAGACCCCGAATAGCCAGGGGAATTTTAAAAAAGAAAACCATATCTGGGGGCATCACAATGCCAGATTTCAGGTTGTACTACAAAGCTGTGGTCATCAAGACAGTGTGGTACCGGCACAAAAACAGACACATAGATCAATGGAACAGAATAGAGAATCCAGAAGTGGACCCTGAACTTTATGGTCAACTAATATTCGATAAAGGAGGAAAGACTATCCATTGGAAGAAAGACAGTCTCTTCAATAAATGGTGCTGGGAAAATTGGACATCCACATGCAGAAGAATGAAACTAGACCACTCTCTTGCACCATACACAAAGATAAACTCAAAATGGATGAAAGATCTAAATGTGAGACAAGATTCCATCAAAATCCTAGAGAAGAACACAGGCAACACCCTTTTTGAACTCGGCCACAGTAACTTCTTGCAAGATACATCCACGAAGGCAAAAGAACCAAAAGCAAAAATGAACTATTGGGACTTCATCAAGATAAGAAGCTTTTGCACAGCAAAGGGTACAGTCAACAAAACTCAAAGACAACCTACAGAATGGGAGAAGATATTTGCAAATGACATATCAGATAAAGGTCTAGTATCCAAGATCTATAAAGAACTTATTAAACTCAACACCAAAGAAACAAACAATCCAATCATGAAATGGGCAAAAGACATGAACAGAAATCTCACAGAGGAAGACATAGACATGGCCAACATGCACATGAGAAAATGGTCTGCATCACTCGCCATCAGGGAAATACAAATCAAAACCACAATGAGACACCACCTCACACCAGTGAGAATGGGGAAAATTAACAAGGCAGGAAACAACAAATGTTGGAGAGGATGTGGAGAAAAGGGAACCCTCATACACTGTTGGTGGGAATGTGAACTGGTGCAGCCACTCTGGAAAACTGTGTGGAGGTTCCTCAAACAGTTAAAAATAGACCTGCCCTATGACCCAGCAATTGCACTGTTGGGGATTTACCCCAAAGATAAATGCAATGAAACGCCAGGACACCTGCACCCCGATGTTTATAGCAGCAATGGCCACGATAGCCAAACTGTGGAAGGAGCCTCGGTGTCCAACGAAAGATGAATGGATAAAGAAGATGTGGTTTATGTATACAATGGAATATTCCTCAGCCATTAGAAACGACAAATACCCACCATTTGCTTCAATGTGGATGGACCTGGAGGGTATTATGCTGAGTGAAGTAAGCCAGTCGGAGAAGGACAAACAGTGTATGTTCTCATTCATTTGGGGAATATAAATAATAGTGAAAGGGAATATAAGGGAAGGGGGAAGAAATGTGTGGGAAATATCAGAAAGGGAGACAGAACGTAAAGACTGCTAACTCTGGGAAACGAACTAGGGGTGGTAGAAGGGGAGGAGGGTGGGGGGTGGGAGTGAATGGGTGACGGGCACTGGGGGTTATTCTGTATGTTAGTAAATTGAACACCAATAAAAAATAAATTTAAAAAAATTTTATGAGGTTGGGACACCTGGGTAACGCTGGTTGAGTGTCTGCCTTTGGCTCAGAACATGATCCCAGAGTCCTGGGATTGAGTCCCACATCAGGCTCCCGACAGAGAGCTTGCTTCTCCCTCTGCCTATGTCTCTGCCTCTATCTGTGTGTCTCTCATGAATAAATAAATTAAAAATCTTTTAAAAAATTTATTAAATCTAACTTATCTTTTTTTATGTTTATTGTTTTCTGTTTCAAACTAAGAAATATTTGTGTACCTCAAGTTACAGAGATATCTTCTTATATTTTCTTCAAAAGCTTTATATTTTTAGCATTTATGTTTAGACATATGATCCACCTCAAATTAATCTTTGCATATTGTGACTTAGGTAATCAAGATATACTTTTCTATCTGGAGATTGGGTTGTACTGATACTATTTGTTGAAAAGACTTTTCTTTCATCATTGGAATGTGCCTATGAGGCTTTCGCCAGGAATCCAATAAGAGCATAAGTCCAGTTCTACTTTTGGGCTCTGTAGTCTACTCCATTGATGATTTTGTTGATTTTTACACCAATTATTATATTGTTTGGATTATTGTAGCTTTACAGTAAATCTTAGTGTCAGCTGTATAAGCCATCCAATATTTTCAAATTATTTACAATAGTCTAGGTCCTTCCAAATTTTATAAAATTTTAAAAATAGCTTGTTATTTTATATAAAAATTGACAGGTTTTTATTAAGATTATGTTAAATATATAGATCAATTTGGTGAGAATTGACATAGGATCATAAAATATTGAGTTTTCCAATTTATAAACATGTGTATATCGCCATTTACTTAAGTCTTAAAATTTATCACAGCAAATTTTTGTGGTCTTTAATGTAGACATTTTGCATTTCTTTTGTTAAATTTATTCCTATTATATGTTGACACTATTGTATGTAATGGTTTTATTAATTTAATTGTCAGTTGTTTGATGCTACTATATAAATATACAATTATTTATGTGTATTAACTCTGTAGTTAATGTGTATTAACTTTGCCAAACTTAGGTGTTATTTCTATGTATTTCTTTGTATATTCCTAAGCATTATTTTGGCTTCTTTTTAAAAGTTTTTATTTAAATTCCAGTTAGTTAACATACAGTGTAATATTAGTTTCAGGTCTACAACATAGTGATTCAACACTTACATACAACAACCAATGCTTATCACAAGGGTACTCCTTAATCCCCATCAGCTATTTAAACCATCCCTTCCCCACCTTCCCTGTGGTAACAATCATTTTGTTCTCTATAGCTGAGTCTGTTTCTTGGTTTGCCTCTCTCTTTTTCTCCCTTATGATCATTCCTTTGGTTTCTTAAATTCCACAAAGGAGTGAAATCATATGGTATATGTCTTTCTCTGACTTATTTTGCTTAGCAACAAGATTTCATTCTTTTTATGGCTGAGAAATATTCCATGATGTATAGCCATACATACTACATACATACTACATCTTCTTTAACCATTCATCAGTCAGTGGACACTTAGGCTGTTTCCATAATTTTGCTATTATAGATAATGCTGCTATAAACATAAGGGGGCATATATCCTTTTGACTATGTATTTTTGTATTCTTTGAGTAAATACCTGGTTGTGCAATTACTGGATCATAAGGTAGTTCTGTTTTTAACTTTTTGAGGAACTTGTATACTGTTTTCTAGAGTGGCTGCTCAAGTTTGCTTTCCCACCAAGAGTACAAGAGGGTTCCCCTTTATTCTCATACATACCAACACCTGTTGCTTTTTGTATTGTTGATTTTAGTCATTCTGACAAGTGTGAGGTAATATCTCATTGTAGTTTCACAGAGCTAGAACAATTCTAAAACTTACATGGAACCACAAAGGACCCCAAATAGCCAAAGTAACCTTGGAAAAGAAAAGCTGGAGACATCGCAATATCAGACTTCAGGTTATATTATAAAGCTGTAGTGATCAAGACAGTATACTAATGGCACAAAAATAGACACATAGATCAATGGAACAGAATAGAGAATCCAGAAATAGACCTCAAGTTTTTAAATCTTCAACAAAGCAGGAAAGAATATTCAATGGAAAAAAGACAGTATTTTAAATGGTGCTGGGAAAACTGGACAACAAAATGCAAGAGAATGAAACTGGACCACTTTCTTACACCACACACAAAAACAAACTCAAAATGGATGAAAAACCAAAATATGAGACAGGAAACTATTAAAATTCCAGAGAACACAGACATTAATTGTTTTGGCATCAGCCACGGCAACACCTTACTAGATATGTCTCCTAAGGTAAGGGAAACAAAACCAAAATAAACTATTAGGACTTCATTAAGATAAAAAGCTTTTGCACAGTATAGAAAATAGTCAACAAAATTAAAAAGCAACCTAAATAATGAGAAAAAAATATTTGTAAATAATAAATCTGATAAAGGCTAATATCCAAAATCTAAAAAGAACTTATTAAACTCCACATCAAACACAAAGAATCCACTAAAAGGTGGGCAGAAGACATGAATAGACATTTCTCCAAACAATATACACAGATGGCAAACAGATACATGAAAAAATGCTCAAACATCACTCATCATTGGAGAAATACAAATCAAAGCTATAATTTGTTGTTAAATCCATCCAATTAATTTTTATTTGAGATACTATAGTTTTATACTTTCCATTTGGTATTTTTCTATATTTTCCATTTCTCTATTTTTAAAGATTTTATTTATTATTTATTTATTTATTTATTTATTTATTTATTTATTTATTATGAGAGAGCTGGCAGAGAGAGTGCCAGATGGAAAGGGTTAGGGAAAATCAGCCTCCCCACTGAACAGGGAGCCTGATGCAAGACTCAGCCCCAGGACCCCAGGATTATGACCTGAGCTGAAGGTATATACTTAACTAATTGAGCCACTTAGGTGCCCCATATTTTCCATTTCTGTATTAAGATTCATTATTCATTCATTCCTATGAGCATATTTTACTGTATTTCTTGAAAGTATTTATGACAATTATTTTAGGTTTGTTTGTTTCTTTTATCTAATTCCATCATCTTGGTCACTTTGACTTTAGTTTCTTTGACTGTTTTATTTCCCTGACTATTGAACCCATTTTCCTGCTTTTTTGCTATCTAATAATTTTTTTCATTGACTCCAGGACATTGGAAATAATATATTGTAGAGAATCTAGATTCTGTTATGTTCATTCTGAAGTTTGTTGGTCCTAATCCATCCTTTTAACTTTTTATTTCTTGTTGTTTTCATGGTTATTGTGAGTCTAAAGATTAGAAGTCAGCCAGGGCATTTGGCAAATTTTTGCTCAGATTTTAGGGTTCTTTCTCTATAGTAATTTCCTTTCTGTGATTCCATCCTTTCAAATCTCTCTGGCATACCTGAAATACACCATCTTACTTCTCAACATATTAAGTCTGCACCTTGCTGCTTATATCCAGCTGATCCACACCAGGCAGACTGGATATAGTTCTGGGTGAAAGCTGCATAAGTACATTTGTTACCCAGTGCAGTTCTTCTCTCAATATTTAACTCTTTCCCCAAAATTTCCAGCTTTCAGTTCTTCAGTACCTTTAAGTCATTGTCTTTTTACATATTGTCCATAGTTTGTAATTGCTGAATGTATGTATATTAGTTTACTACATGCTATTCTGTCATTAGTGGAAGTGGAACCAGTGACTAACTTTTGAATTACAAATTTTAAGAATAATTTGTCAGCATTGAGGTGACTATTTGTCGTATTTTTTTTTAAAATGTATATTTTTTATTGGAGTTCAATTTGCCAACATATAGCATAACACCCAGTGCTCATCCCATCAAGTGCCCCCCTCAGTGCCCATCACCCAGTAAGGTGACTATTTGTGAAGTCTTCCTAAACTCACCATTTTTTCTCTAAAATGAAGGAATATTTTTATTTCTATACTATAAACTTGAATTTTGTGTACATAAGTATGTGGGCTTGGAATGTATTTCTGTAAAACAAAGTTCAGAAAGAAAGAAAGGGGATTATAGGTCAAGTACATTTGCCCCAAATTTTGATTGTTAAATTATATTTTCCTTGGGCTGGTATATGTCTATCAAAATATTTTATCCTTTTGTAATTTCTTAAAAAAACAGTGGATGAGAATTCTGGAAATCTGGATTCTATTGCTGCTACTGCATTTAGCTAGCATTATGACCTTGGTTAAATGAAGATACTTGTGCCTAAGTTTACTTTTCTATAAAAAGAAGGGATTGAACTAAAGTCTCAGCTCATAATCTCCATAAATTTAAAAATCTGTGCCTTTGACATTACTTCTCTGTCCCCAGGTATCCTAGTGATGCTTATTGGATATTTCCTGCCTATAGCATATCTGGGATTCCCTCCATCCTCCTTTCTTTGGTGCTTGTTAGTCACCAGATTCTAATGTGCTTCAACAACTAAACTGAGCAGCAGTTACTGTGATTTACTTAATCTCATGTCTGTCCTCAGATCTAGGGAACCTGCGTCTTCCCAGATCCTGTTAACAATTCTTATTAAGATTGTTTGTTAACTAGGGAACATAACACCAAACTCTATTGTTTGAGCAAGTGCACTAGTTTTTATCATGTAAGAGAGAGTATTGGCTATCTCATTTCATCCAAAGTTGAAGAAAATATAGCATGTATACAATTTCTAACATTTTTATATTAAAAAGTATTTATTTATTTATTATTTATTTATGATTTCAGTTAAAACATTGATAATTCTTTAATGTTTTATTTTCCACTTTATTTTTTAATAAATTTATTTTTTTAAGGTGTTCAATTTGCCCTCAGTGCCCGCCACCCAGTTACCCCCACGCCCCGCTCTCCTCCCCTTCCACCACCCCTAGTTCATTTCCCACAGTTAGGAGTCTTTATGTTCTGTCTCCCTTTCTGATATTTCCCACACATTTCTTCTCCCTTCCCTTATATGCCCTTTCACTATTATTTATATTCCCCAAATGAATGAGAACATACACTGTTTGTCCTTCTCCGATTGACTTACTTCACTCAGCATAATACCCTCCAGTTCCATCCACGTTGAAGCAAATGGTGGGTATTTGTCATTTCTAATGGCTGAGGAATATTCCATTGTATACATAGACCACATCTTCTTTAACCATTCATCTTTCGAAGGACACCGAGGCTCCTTCCACAGTTTGGCTATTGTGGACATTGCTGCTAGAAACATCGGGGTGCAGGTGTCCCGGCATTTCATTGCATCTGTATCTTTGGGGTAAATCCCCAACAGTGCAATTGCTGGGTCATAGGGCAGTTCTATTTTTAACTCTTTGAGGAACCTCCACACAGTTTTCCAGAGTGGCTGCACCAGTTCACATTCCCACGAACAGTGTAAGAGGGTTCCCTTTTCTCCACATCCTCTCCAACATTTGTGGTTTCCTGCCTTGTTAATTTTCCCCATTCTCACTGGTGTGAGGTGGTATCTCATTGTGGTTTTGAAACCAGGAGTTGGTTCTTTGAAAGAATTAATAAGATAGATAAACCATTAGCCAGCCTTATTAAAAAGAAGAGAGAGAAGACTCAAATTAATAAAATCATGAATGAGAAAGGAGAGATCACTACCAAAACCAAGGAAATACAAACGATTTTAAAAACATATTATGAACAGCTATATGCCAATAAATTAGGCAATCTGGAAGAAATTTATTTTTATTTTTACTTTGGGACCTACTGCCCGCAAATATTTGAATCTAGTGTAAAGTATCGCAAAATTGCATGTTTAATTATTTTGTTTTCAATATATTAGTATTTTGTAGTGTTCCATAAGAAGAATTATGCCTTCCTGCCATCTACAAACTATAACCCCAGGTAATTATTAACAAATTTCATTAGCTTTCTTCAAAAAAAGTGCATATGTAAAAAGACATACATAAGATCATTGCTTTACATCTAAAACTAATACACAGTTTTATGTTAATTATATTTTGGCAAAAAAATGGATGATTTAAAAATCATAAGGAAATGAAAAAAGTGCAGAAAATTTTTGTTTTATTAATTATATATTGAATTCAAATCATAATCACACAGAGAATAATTGTATCACAACGTTTTAAAATATAGCATTACGACTGTCCATTCTTAGTTGAATATACCACAAGGACAAAAAAAGGCACAGAAAAATCTTAAATGGCATCAGTATTCTTGTTGTTACTGGCAATATCATGTCTGTTTGTATCTTTTCTGTTTCTTTTAAGTCAAAGAGCTTAATATTTTTTTCTTCCAAAGTTTTATTTAAATTCTAGTTATTGTGTATTCTAGTTACCAATATCTAGTGTGATATTGGTATTAGGAGTAGAATTTGGTGATTCATCACTTACATATAATACCTAGTGCTCATTATAATAAGTGCCCTCCTTGATAACTATCAATTAAAATTTAAAGTTATATCTATACATCTCAGACAGTGTTAGAATTTCTTAAAAAGACCTAACATATTAACTACAGGGAATTTTAGTAATTAAACTAAACTTAGTAACTGGATCAACATGCAGTTTAATTTAGACCTCTGATTTTTGTTCCTTTATTAGAGAATCAAATGTTTTTACATTGTCAATGGTTCTTATATTGAGTTGAAAGGAATTAATAATAGATCCCTGATATTACTTACAAGGAATTGAGCTTACTAAAACCTCCTGCAGAAAAACTAAATTCTTCCTACATCCTCTATAGCTACCAGGTTAGTAATGATGCCAGAGTGGTTTACCAGAGACCTTGTGGATTTAAAAATGGAAATAAAGAAGTAGAGAATTTAGTATACCTACCTATATGTCCTATTACATATACATGTGTGTGTACATATGTAATATATATGTATTTAGTAGAGATTTCATTTTCTATTTCTAGACAAAGAAATATGTTTTAAAGCAAAGATTAAAAGAAACGCATCCTCTCCAACATTTGTGGTTTCCTGCTTTGTTAATTTTCCCCATTCTCACTGGTGTGAGGTGGGATCTCATTGTGGTTTTGATTTGTCCGTCCCTGAGAGCAAGTGATGCGGAGCATTTTCTCATGTGCATGTTGGCCATGTCTACGTCTTCCTCTGTGAGATTTCTCTTCATGTCTTTTGCCCATTTCATGATTGGATTGTTTGTTTCTTTGTTGTTGAGTTTAATAAGTTCTTTATAGATCTTGGAAACTAGCCCTTTATCTGATAGGTCATTTGCAAATATCTTCTCCCATTCTGTAGGTTGTCTTTTAGTTTTGTTGACTGTATCCTTTGCTGTGCAAAAGCCTCTTATCTTGATGAAGTCCCAATAGTTCATTTTTGCTTTTGTTTCTTTTGCCTTCATGGATGTATCTTGCAAGAAGTTACTGTGGCCGAGTTCAAAAAGGGTGTTGCCTGTGTTCTCCTCTAGGATTTTGATGGAATCTTGTCTCATATTAAGATCTTTCATCCATTTTGAGTTTATATTTGTGTATGGTGCAAGAGAGTGGTCTTCTGCATGTGGATGTCCAATTTTCCCAGCACCATTTATTGAAGAGACTGTCTTTTTTCCAGTGGATAGTCTTTCCTCCTTTGTTAACCATAAAGTTGAGGGTCCACTTCTGGATTCTCTATTCTGTTCCATTGATATATGTGTCTGTTTTTGTGCCAGTACCACACTGTCTTGATTACCACAGCTTTGTAGAAAGGGGAACCCTCCTGCACTGTTGGTGGGAATGTGAACTGGTGCAGCCACTCTGGAAAACTGTGTGGAGGTTCCTCAAAGAGTTAAAAATAGATCTGCCCTACGACCCAGCAATTGCACTGCTGGGGATTTACCCCAAAGATACAGATGCAATGAAATGCCGAGACACCTGCACCCCGATGTTTCTAGCAGCAATGTCCACAATAGCCAAACTGTGGAAGGAGCCTCGGTGTCCTTCGAAAGATGAATGGTTAAAGAAGATGTGGTCTATGTATACAATGGAATATTCCTCAGCCATTAGAAACGACAAATACCCACCATTTGCTTTGACGTCTATGGAACTGGAGGGTATTATACTGAGTGAAATAAGTCAATCGGAGAAGGACAAACACTATATGGTCTCATTTATTTGGGGAATATAAAAAATAGTGAAAGGGAATAAAGAGGAAAGGAGAAAAAATGAGTGGGAAATATCAGAAAGGGAGACAGAACATGAGAGACTCCTAACTCTGGGAAACGAACTAGGAGTGGTGGAAGGGGAGGTGGGTGGGGGTGGGGGTGATTGTGTGATGGGCACTGAGGGGGGGCACTTGATGGGATGAGCACTGGGTGTTATTCTGTATGTTGACAAATTGAACACCAATAAAAAATAAATTCATTATAAAAATTTTTTAAATTAAAAATTAAAAAATAAATTTATTAAAAAATAAAAACAAATTTAAAAATTAAAAAAAGGATTAAAAGAAACAAAAAACTCCTAGTTGCTAAATTAGTGCTATTTCATTAACTTAATATCTATGGTTCTATACTTAGCTTATCTTTCTTCTACTTGTCAACACTACACTATCTTTTTCATAGCTACAGGCACTGTGTCATGTTTTCTGAGCTGTAATTACCTAACCAATATTTTCTTACTATTCTGAGCTTTAAATATTCCCCCCTTACTTTTTTCTACTCTAAGCTGATTTCCCTAACATTTGAGGAAACCATAACATCTTCAATCTATATTCTGTAGGACTCTAGGAGATAAGAAACATGGAATATATAGCCCAGCCATTCTAAATTAACCCATGAAATATGAATGGCTCTCTATCACTTGTAAACTTGCTAAATATTTTTTAAACCTTTAAATATGTTTCATATCATCTTAAAATAACTCTTTGTAGATCATCTATTGTACATGGTTTCATTTGTCATTTTTAAAAATAGATATTTTATTTATTCATGAGAGATACACAGAGAGAGGCGGAAACATAAGCAGAGGGAGAAGCAGGCTCCCTGCAGTAAGCCTGATGTGGGACCTAATTCCAGGACCCTGGGATCAGGACCTGAGCCTTAGGTAGACCCTCAACCACTGAGCCACTGAGGGGTCCCCTCACTTGTCATTTTTAATCTACCTTTTCTCAATAACTATTTACTCAAATTTATATATATTTATTTTTCCAAGGACAAAATATCAGCAAAACACCTTCTATTGGCATTTTGGATACTTTTTATAGAACAAGTGTGAATGGATGAAATTCTGGTATTTCCTTTTCTGGGTTCTAACTACAATCTCCAATATAGCTTAATCAAATATTTTATTCTTTTATTAGTTTAAGAATTTAACTTTCTAGTCATCTTACATGACAGACATCTTACTAGAAAGAGGATACAAAAGAACATAAAAAAGGCATCTTACTAGAGAAAGGATACAAAAGGGCATTTGGTCTCAACCCTCAAGAAGAAAAATGCATGTCTTAGTTTGCTTGAGTCACTGACAGTTTATACCTGTTTACTCAATGACTTATTTATATTTTCCATTATACTCTTAAAAGTGTCCTTATTTGGACAAGTTATGTAGTCATCTATTATATTTGAATTTAAACAACCCTATTTTCTGGATGAAACTTGTATATGTAAACTTTTAATAATATGGGACACCTGGGTGTCTCAGTGCTTCAGCATCTGCCTTTAGCTCAGGGTGTGACCCTGGAGTCCTGGGATCAAGTCCCACATTGGGCTTCCTGCATGGAGACTGCTTCTCTCTCTGCCTATGTCTCTGCCTCTCTCTCTCTCTCTCTCTCTGTGTGTGTGTGTTTCTCATGAATAAATAAATAAAACATTATAATAATAATAATAATTAATAATAATATAGATAGAATTTTTAAAATCTGCTATAGGAAGAACAGGGAAAATGGTGGAAGAGTAGGGGACCCTTGTTTTATTTGGTCCCTTAAATTCAGTGAGATAGCTATCAAATCATTCTGAACACCTGTGAATTCAACCTGAGATCTAAGGAAAGAATTGCTACAATTCTACAAATAGAAAAGTGATCACTTTTTGCAAGATAGGAGGTGCAGAGAAGTGAATCTAAGGGAATATATCATAAGATAAATGGCAAGAGGAGTGACCTCCATAATCTAGCTACCAGAAAGTGATACAGCAGCAGAGTGCAAAATCAGAACTTTAAGAAGTCTGCTCCTGTGAGGGACATCCTTGCCTGAAAAGTGCTCGAGTGGCGAAGTGCAGAAGAATCCTAGGTGAGACAATGTGGTCTCAGAATTCCCAGGATCACAGAAAGAACAGGGGTGCCTGATTATACCAGAGTTCCCAAACATTGGAGCAGAGAAGTCAGCTACAGTTAATAAGCCCCAGAGTTACCTCTCAGATAGGTGTTATCATAAACTCTGAATTGTGAACAGATCTGGCATCTGCATTCCAAGCAGGGGCCCAGGAAGGAGCAAAGCCACTGGGAGACCATACTCCTTCCCCCGAGAGGAGTGGTGTGGGTGTACAAACAATCAGGCAACCACTTTCAGAGCAGTAGCTCAGAAAGCTTCAGGGTGTGGTGTGACACCACCCCCCCAGAAGGATTGGTGCGGATGTGCACCATGGGAGTCACAGATTTTGGCACACACAAAAGTGCCTGACTGCTTTTCGCTGAGAGTACACTGAAGAGTGAGAGCCACAGTCATTCAACTCTGGGGCTGGAGATCATCAAGGTGCTGCCATTTTGATTTTTTTTTTTTCATCCTCTAAAGTGGTGCTGAAGTCTTCAAGGAACAAAAGCCACATAGAGCAACCTGAAGCAACTTACATTAAGCCTGCCCCCCTGGGAAGGGGTGGTGCAACTTCACCTAGGCAAAGACACATAAGAATCAGTGCAATAGGCCATCCAGAAGACCAGCAGGGACATCAAGCTAATACTAAGTTTATGTATTACATATAACTGAAAAATTCCTACACTAGGGGAAAATAGTATATAGAATTTGAGAGTTTTTTTCCCCATGATTCTTTAGTTTTTTAATTTAAAATTTTCTTTTTTTTCCCTCTTTTCCTTTTCAACCAGATTTTTTAATCAACCAATTAGTAACCAAATTAAAGAAACACGTTGATAATAATACAGTAATAGTAGAGGACTTCAACATTCTACTCACAGGAACAGATAGATAATCTAAGCAGAAGATCAACAAATAAATAAGAACTTTGAATGATACAGATGGACTTCACAGACATATACAGAGCATTCCATCCTAAAGTAACAGAATACACATATTCCATTCTCCAAAATAAATCACATAATATCTCACAAATCAGGTCTTAACTGGTACAAACAGATTGGGGTTAGTCCCTCCATATTTTCAGACCACAGTGCTTTTTTTTTTTTTTTATTGACCACAGTGCTTTTAAACTTGAACTCAATCACAAGAGAAAATTTGGAAGGAACTCAAATACCTGGTGGTTAAATAATGAGCATCCCACTAAAGAATGAATGAGTCAACCTGGAGCTTAAAGAATTTTTTTAAAAATCATGAAAAAAATGAAAATGAATATACAATTGTTCAAAACCTTAGGGATGCAGCAAAGGCAATCCTAAGGGGGAAGTACATAGCAATACAAGCCTTTCTCTAAAAACTAGAAAGGTCTCAAACACACAAGTTAACCTTACAACTTAAAAAAGCTGGAGAGAACAAGAGATAAAGATGAAATGAGCAGGAGACAAGAAATAAAGATTAGAGCAGAAATAAATGAAATAGAAACCAAAAAACAGTAGATCAACAAATCTAGAAGATGGTTCTTTGAAATAATTTATTATAAGATCAACAAACTCCTAGTGAGTCATATCAAAAAGAAAAGAGAAAGGATCCAAATAAATAAAATCACAAATTAAGGAGGATAGATCACCACTAAGACAAAGGAAAACAAGTAGTTATAAGAATACAATATGACCAACTTTATGCCAACCAATTAGTCAATCTGGAAGAAATGGATGCATTCATAGAAACTTATAAACTACAGAAACTGAAACAGAAAGAAAGATAAAATCTGAACAGACCCATAACTAGCAAGGAAATTGAAGACGTGATCAAAACTCCCAACAGGCCATTTGGCTTCACAAGGGAATTCTACCAAACATTTAAGAAAGAATTAATAACTATTCTTCTGAAGCTGTTTCAAAATACAGGAATGGAAGGAAAACACCCAAACTCCTTTTATGAGGTTGGCATTACCTTGATGTCAAGACCAGATAAAGATGACACTAAAAAGGAGAATTACACACCAATATCCCTGATGAATATGGATGCCAAAACGTTCACCAGGATACTATCAAAGAGCATCCAACACTACGTTAAATGGACACTAAACAACCAAGTGGGATTTATTTCTGGGCTGCAAGTTTGGTTCAACATCCACAAATCAATGTGACACATTACATTAATAAGAGAAAGGACAAGAACCGTATGATTCTCTCAATGGATGCAGAAAAAGCATTTGACAAAATACAGCATCCATTCCTGATTAAAACTCTCCACTACGTAGGGATAGAGGGAACATACCTTAATATCATTAAAGCTATATGTGAAAATCCCAAAGTGAATATCATTTTCAATGGGGAAAAACAGAGCTTTTCCCCTAAGATCAGGAACACAGCAGGGATACCCATTCTCACCATTGTTGTTCAACATGTTGCTAGAATTCTTACTTTAGAGATCAGAAAAAAATAAATAAAAGGCATTCAGATTGGCAAAGAAGACAAAGTCTCACTCTTCACAGATGTCGTGATACGGTGTGTGGAAAACCCAAGAGACTCCACATCAAAATTGCTAGAACTCATGCAGAACTCAGCACCATAATAGGGTATAAAATCAATGCACAGAAATCAGTGACATTTTCATACACTAAAAATGAGACTGAAGAAAGAGAAACTAAAGAATCAATCTAATTTACAATTGCACCCAAATCACAAAATACATAGGAATAAACCTAAACAAAGAGGTAGAAGATCTGTACTCTAAGTCAGCCCCGGTGGCGCAGCAGTTTAGCGCCGCCTGCAGCCCAGGACGTGATCCTGGAGACCCTGGATCCAGTCCCACGTCGGGCTCTCTGTATGATGCCTGCTTCTCCCTCTGCCTGTGTCTCTGCCTCTCCCTCTCTGTCTCTATGAATAAATAAATAAAATCTTAAAAAAAAATCTGTACTCTAAAAACTACAGAACACTTATAAAAAAATAGAAGACACAAACTGACGGAAAACAGTCCAAGCTCATGATTTGGAGTAACAATTGTGAAAATGTCTGTGCTACCCAGATCAATCTACACATTCAATGCAATACCTCAAAATACCATCAACATTTTTCACATAATTGGAACAAATAATCCTAAAATTTGTATAGAACCAGAAAAGCCCCCAGTCAGAAGAATGTTGAAAAAGAAAACCAATAGTGATGGCATCACAGTCCCAGACTTCAAGCTATATTACAAAACTATAGTCATCAAGATAGTATGGTACTGGCAAAAAAGACACATAGATCAATGGACAAGAGTAGAGTACCCAGAAATGGACCCTCAACTCTATCTATGGTGAACTAATCTTTGACAAAGAAGGAAATATCCAATGGAAAAAGGACTCTTCAACAAATGGTGTTGGAAAAATTAGACAGCCACATGAAATAGAATGAAACTGAACCATTTTCTTACACCATACACAAAGATAAACTCAAAATGGATGAAAGACCTAAGTTGGGACAGGAATACATCAAAATCCTAGAGGAAAACACAGGCAGAAACCTCTTTGAGGCACAGCAATTTCTTGCTAGACACATCTCCAAAGGCAAAAGAAACAAAAGCAAAAATGAACTTGTGGGACTTCATCAAGATAAAAAAACTTCTGCGTAGCATAGGTAAATAGGTAATAGTCAAAAAAACTAAAAGGCAACCTATGGATGAGAGAAGATATTTGCAAATGACATATCAGATAAAGGGCTAGTATCCGAGATCTATAAAACTTGTGAAACTCACCACCCCAAAAAACAAATAATCCAGTTAAGAAATGGTTGTAATGCATGAACAGACATTTCTCCAAAGAAGACATACAAATGGCCAACAAACACATGAAAAATGCTCTATATCACTTGACATCAGGGAAATATAAATCAAAACTACAATGAGATACTACCTCACACCAGTCAGAATGCCAAAAATTAAGGAGTCAGGACATACTAAATGTTGGAGACAATGTGGAGAAACGGGAATCCTCTTACCATGTTGGTGAGAATGCAAGCTGGTATGTCCACTCTGGAAAACAGTGTGGACATTCCTCAAGAAGTTAAAAATAGAGCTACCCTATGACCCAGCAATTGCACTACTAGATGTTGACCCCAAAGATACAAATGTAATGATTTGAAGAGACACACGCATTCCAATGTTTACAGCAGCAATGTGAACAATAGCCAAACTATGCATATACCCATCAACAGATGAATGGATAAATATACATATATATATATATATATCTGTACATATACATATGCATGTGTATATATATATATGTATATACTCACAATGGAATATTACTCAGTGGATGAGTACTTACCAATTGCATTGATGTGGATGGAGCTGGAGGGTATTATGTTGAGTGAAATAAGTCAATCAAGAAAGATAATTATTCAGTTTCACTCATATGTGGAGTATAAGAAAAAGTGCAGAAAACCATAAGGGAAGGGAGGGAAAACTGAGAAGAAATCAGAGAAGGAGACAAACCATGAGAGACTCTTAACTATAGGAAGCAAACTGAAGGTTGCTGGAGGGGAGATAAATGAATGATGGACATTAAGGAGGGCACATGATGTAATGAGCCCTTAGTGTTATTTCCAAATGATGAATTATTGAACTCTACATCTGAAACTAATGATATGTCAGCTAATTGAATTTAAATTTTAAAATCTGTCATAATATTAGAGTATCAATTGAATTATGAGTTCATGTTGAAGTTCACATATATATAATGTAGTAATTTAGAATTTTTTCCATTTTCACATTTCATTAATCAAATTTTATTTAATCTATATGTATATTATCCTTTGAATTTTTTGTCTTTAGTAGAGGTTTTTTTCAAATCTTTTTTTTTTAAGATTTTATTTATTTATTCATAATAGTCACAGAGAGAGAGAGAGAGAGGCAGAGACATAGGCAGAGGGAGAAGCAGGCTCCATGCAGGGAGCCCGATGTGGGATTCGATCCCGGGTCTCCAGGATCGTGCCCCAGGCCAAAGGCAGGCACCAAACTGCTGCGCCACCCAGGGATCCCAGTAGAGGTTTTTTTCAGACATCTAACCTAATTTTTCAAAGTGTGCAAAAAATTACTTGAAATATATTATTTTGGGGGATTTTACACATGAGGTAGAAATTTTAACCTTGCATATGACACAGGGACAATTCCCGCTTATTCATTATGTAGATATATTTGAGATCTTCTTCATGGAATCATATATTCTAATAGTATTAAAACACAATTTTTAAAGGATCAATTTAAGGCTTTTAAAAGTTCTAATATTTGCTGCTGTACAGTCTTACCCCTAGGAATAATGATTAAATCTGAGTTAAATTTCTTTCTTTTCTTTTTCCCCTTGAACATCAGGTGATATATAAACACACAGATTAGGGAAGCCTGGATGGCCCAGTGGTTTAACACCGCCTTCAGCCCAGGGCATGATCCTGGAGACCCCAGATGGAGTCCCACGTCAGGCTCCCTGCATGGAGCCTGCTTCTCCCTCTGCCTATGTCTCTGCCTCTCTCTCTCTCTCTCTCTCTCTCTCTGTGTGTGTCTCTCATGAATAAATAAATTAAAAATCTTTAAAAAATAAACACCCAGATTAGCATCATTGGAGTTGTCTCAGACTTGTTGTGTCCTTAACAAAAAAATAGTTTGTCAGCACTGGGTATTATGCTATATGTTGGCAAATTGAACTCCAATTAAAAACAACAACAACAACTGAGTGTTACCCAGGAATGAAATGCTAAGGCCTTAAATGCAAAGTGACATTTTCTTTTCTAAGTGATTAATTTACACTAAAACTTGTTAAGTGCTTGGACATATATGAGAATTAGAGAAATGTAGTGGATTCTATGATAGAGGACTGTATGAAATTTGGGGAGAGAGTAATGAAAAGAACTCAGTCTTGAAATTTCTTCAACATGCAGAAGAGTAAAAAAGAGAATGGTAGTATCAAGAAGAGAGAAGAACAAAGAAAGTGACAGAGAAAACTGGTGCTTCAAAGGTTCTGCCAATGGCTATAACCTGCGAATCATGTGAAGGAAAGAGAGGAGACTGACATAGTGCAAATCACCCAACTCAAGCATTGTTTATGGCACCATATCCTTCAAACCTCAAACTAAGACTTGTGGTTGACAACATATTTTCTGATTTGTGAATTTATTTACAAGACTATTCTGACAAGGCCTAGATTTTAAGCCACATTTGATAATTCATTTAACACACTTTTCCATTAAAGAGAGTGAAATCTTTATGGTGTGACTCCTCACTCTGGAAAACAAACAAGAGGTAATGGAAGGGGAGGTGGGTGGGGGGATCGGGTGACTGGGTGACGGGCACTGAGGGGGCACTTGACGGGATGAGCACTGGGTATTATACTGTATGTTGGCAAATCGAACTCCAATAAAAAAATATACCAAAAAATGAACAAACCAAAAAGAAGAAAGAAAGAAGAAAGAAAGAAAGAAAGAAGAAAGAAAGAAAGAAAGAAAGAAAGAAGAAAGAAGAAAGAAGGAAAGAAGGAAGGAAGGAAGGAAGGAAGGAAGGAAGGAAGGAAGGAAGGAAGGAAGAAGAAAGAAAGAAAGAAAGAAAGAAAGAAAGAAAGAAAGAAGAAAGAAAGAAAGAAGAAAGAAAGAAAGAAGAAAGAAAGAAAAGAAAGAAAGAAAGAAAGAAAGAAAGAAAGAAAGAAAGAAAGAAAGAAAGAAAGAAAGAAAGAAAATAAATGTTTATGGCATTAGACTATTGGATATGTGGGTCGTCTTTGACATATCACTGACTTCAAACAAACAATAAGTGAAGTCATTTTGAACTTGAAGGACAAAATGAGAAATTACTTTGCAGATTTATAATTTTTGGCATAAAGCCCATGTAACATGCCCTGTGGAATGTTAAGAAACTTCACTTAACATCCTTCTGAGGAAGTATAAGTCCACAATCAGCAATAGAGCATATAAAGAGGAGAGACAACAGGTAATTTTTTTAATTGCTGCACTGTGAGTTGGAATTAAGTAATATGAAAAGAACAAGCAAAGAAGTATTGGAAATATTCACTAAAAGTTATTTCAAACAGGGAATTGATGTAGACCTTTGGCAAATGCCTGTGACTAATAAATACAGAGTAACTTGGTATGACAGGAGCAATTTTCTCAAGAAAAAGTCTTATGAATTCAACCAGTGAATATATATACTGAGAGTACACATGTTTTAGAGCTCCTTTAGGTGTTATAACAGGCAGATGTCATCATTCGTGCCTACATTACAGAGTTCCAGGAACTGATAGGCCAAGAAGATTCAGGTTCTTACTTATGACATTTTTAGATCATAAAAAGTTATACCTGCTTACTATTAAAATACAGGAAAAAGTCTAAAGTACAAAATAGAAAATAGAAATTAAAATATTCTGAGACACCTGGGTGGCTCAGTGGTTGAGTGTCTATCTTTGGTTCAGGGCATGATCCCAGGGTCCCAGGATTGAGTCCTGCACCTGGCTCCCTGTGGGAAGCCTGCTTCTCCCTCTGCCTACATCTATGGCTTTCTCTGTGTGTCTATCATGAATAAATTAATAAAATATTTTTAAAAATAAATAAAAATAATCCCATTACTCAGAGATATGGGTCATGAGTCAAAACCCAGAGTATTTTGTACCCCTAACATTTCAATGTAATAAAAAACTTTTCAAATCAATAGAGAAATCCTCAGTCCTTTACCTATGAGATCCACTAATAGATATGAAAAGAAAACAGAAGCTATTTATAAAATGTAACTTTTTAAAAAATTCAATAAAGCAAGCATTTACAAATAATAATTCCCTACCAGTATCTCTACCACTGCTCTGTTTTTGTCAGATGTTCTTTGTCAGATGTTCTTTGTAATGGCAAAAGAGTGGGCTTGATCTGAGTCTGGGGAAGAAAGACTTAAGGATGGAATGGGTGGCATTGATGTGATTTTCTCATGGAAAAACCTGATACAACCATCCCAGAACAACCTCCTCTGACTTTGGGAAGAAGCAGAGCTATTTGGGGCCGGGTAAAGAAGGCCTTCCCTTGAGCAGGCAGCCAACCTATCTGCCAGAGCCCGAAATCTATGGTGTGAGGAAGGAAGGAATGGGTGCATCTGAAGACAGCACCCTGGTGGATGTTGGTGTTCTAACAGCAATGGCAGCTGCAGGGCACCTCCAAATGAAAGAAGCAAAAAGCATATGTGGACAAGTTGGAACTGTCACAGGTGTAGAATGGGGAGGATATATGTTAGACTGTGGCAGATCAGTTGGATCATGAATTCATTCTTCTTTGGGAATGCTTTGAATAAAAGCCAATTTTCTTTTGTTTTTATTTTTGTTTTCTATTTCACATGATATATTAAAATACCATCATCATCATCATCTCTCTATTTTATTGTCTTTGGTTCTGAAAGTAGTGATTTTTAGAACATATGTTCTTTTTGATTCACCAATCATGAGTACCTAATTAATGGCAACAATGATCTTCCTGATGTTCTGGAATCTATATACTGGATACTACAAGTTAAATTGTAAACCTTTACATTTATTATTAACATAATGAATCATATTAAAATTAAAATTTTAATATAATAAATGATATATGCATATTATTCAGCCTGGATCAACCAACTGCTTCTATTACATTAATAAATTCTGTATTAACAAAAAACCCAAACTCCTCAAGGTTTATTTTACTAAGTATTTGGGCCTGGTGGTAAGTAAAGATCTTATTGAAGTAGAAATTTTATTATTTAATCTAGGCAGACCAAATGTGGTTTAGTCTGGGGGGCACCTGATGTGTGTGTCTGGGGGGTATCAGGGTTTGTAGGTTACATCTTTCCTGCTATCAGTGAAAGAGCTGAGGATATGCTTTCTGAAGTCCTAATGAATATAATATCCTTTCCTTACCTCTGTCCACTCCTCACCATTCTTCCATGGTCCCTAATACAGTTGTAAATGTTAGTGTACGCACTAACTTGTGTGAGAAACAGAACTTAACTTCTAGAATTCAACTTCTTTGTCTCCAAGTTCTGTATCCTGCTGAGCTTGTGGGAAATAACCTGTTTCCTTAACTCTTTCTCAAAGTTGTGCTACAGTTTCCTGAGCTACATCCTCTGTCAGGGTGTGTATATGAAGCTCTCTGGTCTGTTTCATTGTCCTAATTCATAAGGTTGTTCATTCTCCATTACTTTGGCATTGCATTTGGGGAATAGAAAATGCTTCCTATTTCATGTGTGCCCAAATGCACCACAAAAAACCTTTCTTTTTAGGTGTCTTGTCTTCTCTAAATAATGCTGCTAGAAATTCAAGTGGACCCACAACAGGCTCTATTCCCTCTCCCAACCTCTTGTAGTCCAGAAGTCTTAAATAAGTTAATGAATTGGGTTGGGAAGTGACTTTCCTCTTCCAAAATATTTTTTCTATGCATTTATGTCTCTTTGCTCTTTAGAGAAACAAAAACCACAAAAACTTCCTTTTCTTTGACACATATTTTCCCTAAAGCAATGAACATAGAGTCTTCCACAAACTTAAAAATGACAAAATAGCTGGTCTGCATCTATTGAAAGGAACACCAATAAAAAATAAATTTATTTAAAAAAATAATAAATAAAGCTAGAGTGTTGCTCATAAAAATTTAAAAAAAGGAAAAAATAGAAAAGGAAAATTCAGAGAAATAAAAATAATGAGTAAATCAGTGTCTCAAAATGTTTCAGTTAAAATTTTTGGCTCATGTAATGATTTGCTACAGCAGATTTCTAAGCAATTACTATAGTTGTATCTAGCAGCTAGCTAAGTGTCCAAGCAAGGCCTACAAAATCAACCTCAGAAAATATAGAGAAATGTACTATTGGGCCTGCCCACACCCTCCATCTGGACACCGTTGGAAGAATGGAATGAGAAATAACTCTTTGCTACCACCCCAGCATTATGGTAAAAAGAGGATGTGCTGTTTTAATACTGATGTCTTTACCTCCTGAGATTCATGGATTCTAAGTTAGTGCTACAGAGACCCATAAAACATCAACATAGTATCCAGATGTTGTATGCTTATGCAATTGTGACTTTCTAGGAAGAAAACCATTCCTTCTACCATATTTATAACCTAGAAAAAGGTTAAGAATCACTTTATTCAAATGTATTTGTTGCTTGAAAATATCAAGGTTGAAGTATATAACCTCTTTTCTTAAATTATTAGCAATAATACTTGAGAAAGCTTATCAATTAAAATGGAATAAGATCTTTAATGTCAGTAGAGTAACAGATTATCTATCATCTATTTATCTATCCATCCATTCATCCATCCATCCATCTGTTGTATGTTTCTTCTTATAATGGCTTACAGTTCACAAAGTGCTTATTTCATATATTATTTTGTTTAATCCAGTGCCAATCTTAGGAGGGAAATTGCTATTATTGCTGTTTTATAAATGAGGAAACAGATTTGCATCCAGGCACAACTCAGTTTGCTATTAAGTAAGGAGGTAGTGCTCAAACCTATGTCAATAAATTTTTAATCTTAATCATTTTCAATACTAACACAAGTCATCTTTTTTTAACCTATTCTTTACTGCCTTATTGAGGAATAATGGACAAACAAAAAACTACATATATTTCAGTATCAAATTGGTAAGTTTTCTGCCACCATCCCAAAGCATTTCTTCAGGACCCATAGTAATCCCTCTCACTTATTCTTTCCCACCTTCCCATCCCCAGGCAGCCACAAATTTGCTTTCTGTGACTATAGATTAGTTTGAATTTTTGGAGTTTTATGTATATTGAATCATATATATGTGTTCTTTCTTTCTGCTTTTTTCCCCACTCAGCATAATTATCTTGAAACTCATAAATATTGTTTGTATTAAAATTTTATGCTTTTTCATTATCGAGTAATACTCTATTTTATGGATATACCACTTATTGATAGACACTGTAGTTGTTTCCAGTGTTTCACTATTACAAATAAACTTTCTTTGAACATTTGTGGACAAATCTTTGTATGGAAGTATGTTTTCATTTCTCTTGGTAAAACACATAGCAGTGGAAAGGCTGGATCATATGGCAGGTGTGTAATCAGTATTTTTAATTACTAATTCTAATAGTATGCATTAGCCATTCTAATAGTATGCATTAGCATCTCATTGTGATTTGGATATCATGAATAACAATTTTTAACATCTTTTGTGTGCTTATTTGCCATTGCTATATCACCTTTTGTGAAGTATTCAAATCTTTGCCCATTCCTTTTCTGTTTTTTTTTTAATCATTATTGGCTTTTTAGAGTTCCTTATATAATTTTAAACCTAAGGTTTTAAAAAATCAAATATATGATTTATAAATAGTTTCTTCCAAGCTATGTTTTTTTCTGTATATTTTTGAAGAACAGAGACTTCTAATTGTGATAAAATTTAATTTACAACTTTTTAAATTTTCTTGATTATACTGTCAATCCATATCTAAGAAATTGTTGTCTAATCCAAAGACACAAATATTTTCTCCTATGCTATTTTTTACAGTTTTATATTTTTGTAGTTTACATATAAGACTATGATTCATTTTGAGCTAATTTTTGTACATGGTGTAAGTTATGAATCAGTTTATTTCTTTTAAACCTGTAGATATCTAATTGTTCCAGCATTATTTGTTATGTATATTTCTAGAGTCTCTATTTTGTTTCATAAGTTTATTTCTCTATACTTATGCCAATATCACATGGTTTTAGTTACTGAAACTTTATAATGAATCTTGAAAATATGTAGTGTTCCTCTTTTTCAAGCTTATTTTGACTATAATAGGTTCTGTGAATTTATGTATGAATTTTAGAATCAGGTTGCTATTTTCCACCAAAAAAAGCCTCTTGAGATTTTTGTTGGAATTTTTTTTAATCTAAGATCAATTTCGAGGAAACTGATATATGAACAATATTGAGTCCAAACCATAAACACAATATATCACTCTATTCATTTAGATCTTCTTTAAATGTTCAAAGCTTTTCTTTAAGTTCAATGTGACAACATATACTGTAATGTAATAATACCCAGTGCTCATAACATCACATGCTCACCTTATTCCCATCACCCAGTTATCCTATCCCCCCACTAACATCCCCTTCAACAACCATCAGATTGCTGCCCAGATTTAAGAGTCTCTCATGGTTTGTCTTCCTCTCTAATATTTCTCCACTCAGTTCCCACCACCTTCCCTAATGGTACCTTTCACTATTTCTTATGTTCCCTGTATGAGTGAAACCATATGATAAATGTCTGTCTCCAATTGACTTATTTCATTCAGCAAGAAACCCTCCAGTTACATCCACATTAAAGTAAATGGTAGGTATATATCCTTTCTGATGGCTGAGTAATGTTCCAATGTTTTTTTTTCTTTTTTTTCTAGCAGAAGAAAAAGAAAAAGAAAGAAAGAAAGAAAGAAAGAAAGAAAGAAAGAAAGAAGAAAGAAAGAAAGAAAGAAAGAAAGAAGAAAACAACCAAGGAAAGAGAAAAAAGGAAAAAGAGCGAGAGAGTCCTCCGTTGGGAATGAGATCTTGTCCCTTCTGGATAGATGGTTCCACATGGACTATCTCAGATTAGCGCCGCGGGGAGGTGGTGAAGTAGGGCATATAATTCACGTTGCAGTTCATTAGGATGGATCAAGTCTCTGCTTCACAGAAGCCCATCTCTTGGGCCCCATTTAAAGAGTGTGCTGAGCCCCGGTGCACACGAACAACAATGTCCCTAGCCACTGCCAGCAAATGACTTTCTTTTCCAGCAATAAACTCCAAAGCCTCCAGAAATTACCGTGGAGTTAATTTTAGCAGAGACATAATAACCAATGAGGCTGTCCGGGGAAGGGCAGAGAAGAAGAGTGTCCACGGGCCCACCTTAAGCAGCGCAGAAGCCACGGCCATATGTATATACCATATCCTCTTTATCCATTCATCTATTGAAGGACATCATGGCTCCTTCCACAGTTTGGCGATTGTGAACATTGCTACTATGAACACTGGTGTGCAGGTGTCCTGTCATTTCACTATATCTGTATTTATGGGGTAAATACTGAGTAGTGTAGTTGCTGGGTCATAGGGAGGCTCTATTTTTAACTTCTTGAGGAACCTCCACACTGTTTTTCAGAGTGGATCTACCTGCTTGCACTCCCAACAATAATGTAAAAGCGTTCTCATTTCTCCACATTTTTGCCAACATTTTTTGTTTCCTTGTTAATTTTGTCCATTCTCACTGGTGTAAGATCAATCACTCATTGTGGTTTTGTTTGTAGTTTCCTGATGACGAGTGATGTGGAGCATTTTTTCCTGTACTTGTTGGCCGTGTGTATGTCTTCCTTGGAGAAATTTCTGTTCATGTCTTCTGACCACTTCATGACTGGATTGTTTCTTGGGCCTTGAGTTTGATAAGTTCTTTATAGATCTTGGATACTAGCCCTTTATCTGATATGTCTTTTGCAAATATCTTCTCCCATTCTGCAGGTTGTCTTTTAGTTTTGTTGACTGTTTCCTCTGCTTTGAAGAAGTTTTATCTTGACCAGGTCCCAATAGGTTTTTTTTTATTCTTCCAATCCATGAGCACGAATGTTTAATCATCTATTTACATCCTCCATTTCTTTCATAAGCATTCTGTAGTTTTAAATTATAGCTCCTTTACCTCTTTGGTTAGGTTTATTACTAGGTATCTTATGGTTTGGGTGTGATTGTAAATGGGATTGACTCCTTAATTTCTCTGTTTTCAGTCTCATTGTTAGTGTATAAAAATTCCACTGATTTCTGTGTACTGATTTTGTATTATTGCTGAATTGCTGTATGAGTTCCAATCTTGAGATGAAGTCTTTTGGGTTTTCTATATACAGTATCATGTCGTCTGCAAAGAGGGAGAGCTTGATTTTTTCTTTGCCAATTTGAATGCCTTCTATTTTTTGTTTTCTGATTGCTGAGGCTAGGGCTTCTAGAACTATGTTGAATAACACTGGTGGCAGTGGACATCCCTGTCGTTTTCCTGATCTTAGGGGGAAGGGTCGAAATTTTCCCCCATTGAGAATGATATTAGCTGGGGCTTCTCATAAATGGTTTTTATGCAGTGAGTTTTCTCCCAGGTTCCCCTATTTTTACTGTGTCTCTGGGAACACTGAGACTTCACTGTCCCTCCTGTGATTCTGCCCTATTTCCCCACTGAGCACTTTTCAGTCAGGGAAAACTCAGGTGCAGATTTCTAAAGTTCCTGATTATCTGCTGCCCCACTCTCCTGAAGCAGCTTTCCATGGCTCCCTCTCTCACTGTTTATGTTCCAATATATCCCCTTTGTTCCTCTACTACACCTTCCTATCTTATCAGAAGTGATCACTTTTTTCTCTGTAGCATTCCAGCTGTTCTGTATTTACATCTCAGATTGAATTCATAGTGTTCATGATGGTTTGAAAGTTATCTAGGTAAGTTTGGGGGACCGGGTGAAACAAGAACCCTACTCTTCTGCTATCTTGTCTCCCTCCTGCCTTTTAGTTCTGTTGACTGTTTGCTGTGCAGAGGCTTTTTATCCTGATGAAGTTCCATTAGTTCATTTTTGCTTTTGTGTCCCTTGCCTTCATAGATATGTCCTGTAAGACTGTTGCAGCTCAGGTCAGAAAATTGCTGTGTTCTCCTCTAGGATTTTGATGGATTTCTGTCTTACATTTAGGTCTTTTGAACATTTTGCTTTTATCTTTGTGTATGGTGTAAGAGAATGATCTAGTTTCATTCTTCTGCATGTGGCTGTCTAATTTTCCCAAAACCATTTGCTGAAGGAACTAATCTTTTTTCCCATTGAATATTCTTTCCTATTTTGTCAAATATTAGTTGACCATAGAGTTGAGGGTCCATTTCTGGGTTGTCTATTCTGTTTTATTGATCGATGTGTCTGTTTTTGTGCCAGTACCATGCTGTCTTGATGATCACAGTGTTATAATATATCTTGAAGAGAGGCATTGTGATGCCTCCAGTTTTTGTTTTCTTTTTCAACATTCCTCTGGCTATTTGGGGTCTTTTCTGGCTTCATACATATCTTAGGATTATTTGTTCCAATTCTGAGAAAAAATGTCCATGGTATTTTTAAAAAGATTTGTTTATGTATTTATTTATGAAATACACAAAAAGAGAGGCAGAAATGAGGCAGAGAGGGCAGCCCGGGTGGCTCAGTGGTTTAGCGCCACTGTCAGCCCAGGGTGTGATCCTGGAGACCTGGGATGGAGTCCTCCATCGGGCCCCCTGCATGGAGCCTGCTCCTCCCTCTGCCTGTGTCTCTGCCTCTCTTTCTTTCTCTCTGTATCTAATGAATTTTAAAAAATCTTTAAAAAGAAAGAAATGAGGCAGAGAGAGAAGCAGGTTCCTTGTGGAGAGCCTGATTTAGGACTCGATCCCAGGACCCCAGGATCACAACCTGAGTGGGGGCAGACACTCAACCACTGAGCAACACAGTTGCCTTGTCCATGGTATTTTTGTAGGGATTGCATTTAATGTGTAGATTGCTCTGAGTGGCATAGGCATTTTCACAATATTTATTCTTCTAAGCCAAGAGCATGGAATGTTTTTCTATTTCTTTGTGTCTTCCTCAATTTATGTCATAAGTGTTCTAAGCTTTCAGAGTACAGATGCTTTACCTCTTTGATTAGGTTTATTCCTAAGTATCTTATGGTTTGGGGTGCAATTGTAAATGGGATTGATTTCTTAATTTCTCTTCTTCATTCTCATTGTTAGTGTCTAGAAATGCAGATTTCTGTGCATTGATTTCATATCCTGCCATAGTGCTGAATTCCTGTTTCATTTCTACCTCTTTTGGGATGGAGTCTTTGGTCTTTCTACATAAGTATTATGTTGTTTGTGAAGAGTGAAAATTTGACGTCTTTGTCAATCTGGATGTATTTTGTTGTTTATGATGTTGTCTGATTGCTGGGGCTAGGACTTCCAGTACTCTGTTCAACAACAGTGGTAAGAGTGAACATCTTTGTCATATTCCTGACCTTAGGGGAAAAGCTCTCAACACTTCCCTGTTGAGAATGATATTTGCTATGCATTTTTTTGTATATGACTTTTATGATATTAATGTATGTTCCTTCTATCCCTACACTGTGGAGAATTTTAATAAAGAAATGATGCTGTATTTTGTCGAATGCTTTTTTCTGCATCAAATGAGAGAATCATGTGGTTTTTGATCTTTTATTTATTTTTTTAATTTTTATTTATTTACTCATGAGAGATAGTGAGACAGACAGGCAGAGACATAGGCTGAGGGAGAAGCAGGCTCTCTGCAACAAGCCTGATGTGGGACTTGATCCTGGATCCTGGGATCATGCCCTGGGCCAAAAGCAGATGCTCAGCCGCTGAGCCACCTAGGTGTCCCTATCTTTCTTTAATTAATATTGTGTATCACATTAATTGATTTGAGGGTATTGTACCACTTCTGGGGCCCAGGAATCTCAATTAGTCATGGAGAGTAATACTTTAAATGTAGTTTTGGATGCTATTGGCTAGTATCTTGGTGAGAATTTTGGCATCCATATTCATCAGGGATATTGGTGTGTGATCCTCTTTTTTGGTGGCACCATTGTCTGGTTTCAGGATCACCATAAAACTGGCCTCATAGAATTAATTTGGACGTTTTTCTTCCATTTCTATTTTTTTTAGAATAGCTTCAAAAGAATGGATATTAATCCTTCTTTAAATGTTTCATAGAATTCTGCTGGGAAGGCCATTCGTTCCTAGCCTTTTGTTTGTTGGGAGACCGTTGAATACTGATTCAAGTTCTTTGTTGCTTATGGGTCTGTGCTGGTTTTCTATTTCTTCCTGTTTCAATTTTGGTAGTTTATATGTTTCTATGAATGCATCCATTAACAGATATATTCAGAGCTTTTATCCTAAAGCATCAGAATACATGTTCTTCTCAAGTGCACAAGGAATATTCTTCAGAATAAATCACATACTGGCTGACAAATAGGTCTCAAACAATACCAAAAGACTGGTATTATTCCCTGCATATTCTCAGACCACAGTACATTAAAATTTGAACTCAATTCCCAGAAAGTATTTGGAAGGAACACAAATACATGGAGGTTAAAGAGCATCTTACTAAAGAATGAATGAGCCAAGCAGAAAATTAAAGAATGTAAAAAATAAATGGAAGCAAATGAAAATGTAAACCCAACAGTTCAGAACCTTTGGGATCCAGCAAAGGCAGTCCTAAGAGGGAAGTATATAGCAATATAGGCCTTTCTCAGAAACAGCTAAAGTCCCAAGTATACAATTTAACCTTATACCTAAAGAAAATGGGAAAAGAACAGCAAATATAGCTTAAATCCAGCAGGAGAAGAGAATAATGAAGATTAGAGCAGAAATCATTGATATAGAAATTTTAAAAACCAGTAGAACATATCAATGAAACTAGGAGCCAGTTCTTTGAAATAATAAGACTTATAAAACCCTAGCCAGCCTTATCAAAAAGAATAGTGAAAGGATCTAAATAAATAAAATCATGAATGAAAGAGGAGAGATCACAACCAACACCGAAGAAATACAAACAATTTAAAAGAATATTATGAGCAATTATATGTCAACAAATCAGGCAATCTGGAAGAAATGGATGCATTCTATTCTATCACTAGTTTTGAGATTTGATTATGTTATGCCTTGCTGTCATTTTTATTATATTTCTGTTCTTGGGGCTGATTGAAATTTGTGTAGTTTGAATCAAAAATGGAAAAACGTTGACCATCATTTCTTTGAATATTTTTAATGTCTCTTCTGTCTTTCAGTGATAGCAATTACAAGATGTTAGTATAATACCTTAGCCCCATAGCTCACTGATAACTATTTTAATTTTCTTATCACAATGTTTAATTTTTGATAATTTCTATTTCTATGTTTTCAGATTCAGGAATCTTTTTCTCTGCGAATATCTAATGTACTATTTTCCCATCTGGTGTATTTTTCATTTCAGACATTATAGTTTTCATCTTTAGAGCCTTGAGTTTGTTGTTTTTATATTTTTCATGTCACTACTCAACTTCTTGAACATACTGAATACATTTATAAGGACACTTTTTAATGTCCTTGTCTGCAACTTCTAACATCTGTGCCAGTTCTGTTGTTTTGATTAATTTTTCTCTTCTTCATGATTGATATCATCTTATTTCTTTGCATTCCTACAACTTTTATTGGATATCTAGTGTTCTTAATTTTACCTTTTTATTTTTTTCCCTGTGGTGTAGTTAAGTTACTTAGAACCAGATTGATCCTTTTTTATCTTGATCTCAAAGTGTGTTAAGTAGGGTCAGAGCAGTGATTTATTTAGCCTAATTATTCTGCACTACTGAAGCAAGCCACTTCTGGTATTCTATCTAATACCTCACAAATTAGAAATTTTTCTAGTCTGGCTGATAGGAAAAATCATTATTACTGCCCTTTATGTGAGTGCTCAGCACTGTAATGCTAAGTCTTTTGGGTGTTTTTTCCAAAGCTTTGGGTAGTTTTCTAACATACATGAGTATATTAATACTCTGCTGTATTATCAAGGAGACCCTACTGAGACATTGGGAAATTTTTTATTGAGCTTTATCTTCTCCAGTATTCTGTTGTGCCAACTTCAGCTACCTTGATCCTTCTGTACTCTCAGGTTCATCTTCTCAACTCAAAGAAATTTGTCATACGCTGCCTAGTTTCCTCACCCTCTCTTGTAGACTAGAACTATTTCAAGGTAGTAAGCTGAAGAATTTGTAGAGTTCACCTCAGTTGTTCCCAGCCTCTGTCCTTTGTTGCTTGATGTTAAATGTTTGACAACGTTATTTCACATATTGCGTCTAGTTTTTTATTATTCAGAGAGATAACTCTAGTCCCTATTACTCCACCTTGTCTAGAAGCAGAAGTCTCTTACCATTTTATTGCTTATCTTTGTCAACTCGAAAGAAAGAGAGAGAGAGAGAGAGAGAGAAGAAATAAAACCAGAAAACTTCATTTTCTAATTTTTATATTCACAACATAACTTTCTGTCTGTAAGATTTTTATATTTTGGAGCAAGAACAATTCTGTCCTCTCCAATGCAGCAACTTCATCGTCTGATACAAATTCTATCAGATAATATTATTGATTGAATAAATGAATAAATGAAGAAGCATATAAAATCCCAGCTGTACTGGAGGAAAGAGATGCAAATGGAATGTTTGGGTAACACATACTGATTTTAAAATTCTTTTATACAATAAAATTGAAATAGAATATAAAAAAGGAATTCAGAAAGTAAATAGAAGAAAGACTTGTAAAAGTGATTAGCTATTGCTTAGAAGTGAGGTGGGAACCCAGGCTTGCCAAAAATATATAGAATGGGATATGAGCCAGAGTTTTGAAAATTGCCTCTTAGTTATTGCCCATCCCAAGGGGTTGGGTGCATACTGTCAAGTCTACCCCTTTTTTTCATTTCTATCTTAGGCACATCCTTCTTTCTCTCGTCTTCTTTTCCATGTTTGGTATTACATGTGTTATTTGTAGGGAACTTAGAACTCATTAGCCAAATAATTATGTTGATAGGTTTGGCAAGAACTAGGTAGATTAAATATGAATCTAACCAGAGCAGAGGGTATTTTCTGTAATTGCAAATTAGGCAAGATTATCTTTAAGTCCTTTCTAGCTCTGTGTTTCTCTCTATTTGTGGGGATAAAGGGGGAAAATGAGCAGTGCTCTGGATTACAGTAAGGTACACTATTTCTTTTACAACGTACTATTTACGGCAGCATAATTCCACATTATTTTTCTTTTAATTAGATTTTACTCCAAAAGATTGTTTTAAATTAAGATGCCATTAACTTAGAAGCATTCCATATTTTAAATGCTGTATTTGTTCCTTTTTAGATGTTAATTTTCTATAGCTTCAAACTGAGGCCTATAAATAAAGCTTGGGGCAAAATCACATTACCAGAATAATAATTGTACATATGAAGGCTTATGATCTGTTCTATTCCTCTCAATTAATATAGCACTATTCCCAGAAAACAAAATAAAGCAAACCACAAAAATCATTGCCTGTTTGAAGTTAATTCTTCCATGAAAACCATGATGGGTCAGGACACCCTTGTGTATTTTTATACCTGCCCATCTTGATATATGCCTAATATTTTCTTCTGCCTTTAATTCTGTAAACATTTTAGCCTTAGTTAGTGCTTATTTTTGATGCAATCAAATCCATGGCACACCTGTCACTGCAGATGAAAATAGAGTGAGTCATTTGGGAAGAGGGCGGTCACATTAACTCTTGGAAGACACAAAGGCTAATTTATGAAATTGAATTTTTGAGGACATAACATGATGCCCTCATTACTGAAAAGAACTCGTGGATCTCCTGAAAGAGGTCATCTCCTCGTTCTCACTAAGGGATTACAGAACTCTTAAGTAACAATTTAAACTACAGAGTTAATGCTATACAGTTTAGTAAAATAGTTATAAATGATTGAAATTAGTCTGTTAGAAATATCACGCAGAATGTTTATTCTCAGGCTGCTTCTATGTGGCTGCAAATCAGCCTAGCTGAACGTGTTTATATCTTGTTGTGTTTCTCTTTTCAAAATGCATTTTTATCTTTAACGTAGATACAATCTGTGTTTTAGGGATGCAAATCTGAGTATGATTCCACTGAGTAGTTGTCTTGGGTTTCAGTGGAAATGACACTCTTCATTTTAACACTGAATTCTTTCCCTAGCTATAGCCTGAAAGGAGAGAAAAGGATAAAAATGAATCATAAAAGCCAACTCTCTGATGGGCCAGGGCAAAAAGAACACAGTATCAAGAGGTCACTTCATAATGATAAGTAAAAAGCAATTTTCTCATGTGAGTGCCATGTGAGTGCCTTATCCTCTGGAGGTGTCTAACCTGAAGAAAATAAATTACTTTTTCCTGGTACTACTTGATATCCAAGAGGAGGTAGTTTACCTCATAATGTCAAGACACATTGCTGACATGAAAATGGTCATATCTCTAGCTTATCACAAGGAGAGTTCTTGTCTCACAGTTGAGTTGATCTCTTCATAAATCACCCAATCCAAGGCTGAAATATTTCAGAGCATAAGACCAAGGATACAAATAAGTAGATTTTTTTAGGAGTAAGTAGAAGTACGTTTTTAAACCCTTCCAAGTGCTTGTGATTTAATTGCATTATTCCCTTGGAAATATTTTTTTAAAGATTTTATTTATTAATGAGAGGTACAGAGAGAGAGAGAGAGAGAGGCAGAGACATAGGCAGAAGGAGAAGCTGCTTCCATACAGGGAACCTGACATGGGACTCGATCCCAGGACCCCAGGATCACTACCTGAGTCAAAAGCAGATGCTCAAACACTGAGCCACCCAGGTGTACCAGAAACATAGATTTTTATAAAAATCTAAAATGGTCAAAAGGAAAATAATTTTTTATTATTGGTTTATAGGGCTACAATGTAATCTTACACATACTGCACAGCTAGATGCTATAGAGATGAGTTTCCCTTGCTTTTCTGAGATCCCATATATAGAAAAGGAGATTTGACCAGTTGAAGGCCCTGAGACAAACCTACCCCTTTAAGAGGAGTTACTCTTCTTACTCATTGTAAAGTGATTGATAACAAGACATTATCTTATAAACAGAATAACTTTATTTGAACTCCTTTATGACTAAGAAAATAATTTATCACTGGCCTGGGAATTCATTACTTTTGCTACATCTTTTAATAGAGAGTACCATGGTATGTTAATAGTCACACTTAGGCACCTTTAAACAAACACAGAGCCATCCAAATGGAGGGTGAAAACTCAGTTTTCATGAACTGTCAAGACTACATTGTTATTCTTTATGAACTCAAGGGTATCAGTATTGTGTACATAGATGGAGAGTAGGGATATAATTTTTTTCTTTAACTAATTCATTTATTCACCTACTAAATATTTATTAGGAATATGCCATGTGCTAGACACTGTGGCAAATGCTAGGGTTAGGACATCAACAACACAAACACAATCCTAGTGCTGGTATTCTGAGGTTTCTAATCTAGTTAGACACATGGACACTGAGCAAGAAGCCACACAAATAATTAAAATCACAGTAAGTTCAATGAAGGAAAAGTAGAAGGTGCTATAAAATATGTAAGAGGAGGAATTAATTCAGTTTGGAGGGTGGAATGTCAACAAAAGCTTCCCTTTTTAAACTGGGCCCAAAGAATTAGTGGAGTAACAGGATGTGGTGGGGATGAGAAATGCTGATAGAGAAATTAAATTTGGCAGAGGTGCTAAAGGAAGAACAAGTAGCCAGGCATAAAAGAGTCCACATTGTTGAGAAAATAAAATAAGGAACGAATGTTTGTTTAGTAGGCTTATTTGTTTAATATCAGAAAGGGAGACAGAACATGAAAGACTCCTAACTCTGGGAAACAAACTAGAGGTGGTGGAAGGGGAGGTGGGAGAGTGGTGTGGGTGACTAGGTGATGGGCACTGAGGTGGGCACTTGACGGGATGAGCACTGGGTGTTATTCTGTATGTTGGCAAATTGAACACCAACAAAAATAAATTTGTAAGTAAAAATAAATAAGTAAATAAACATTTACATAGCAATATTCTATGTCAGGAATAGCTGTTAAGTGCCATATAAATGTTTCCTTAGTTAATCCTTATTACAATCCTACAAGGTATCATTATCCCGATTTTATAGATATGAAAACTAAGAGATAGTTTAAAATAAAAGCAAGGAACATATGGAGAACTGAAAAGCTGTGAAAATGTTTAAAAATTTCTCCTAAGAAAAATAAGAATTTAAACAGTTGTTTTAAGTAGAAAAATGTCCCTTTATTTTTTATTTTAACTAGAATGAGACTAAGATATTGAGAACCTGGCAACAGTGTTTCAGGAATTGAAGCAGCAGGACTTGGAATTGATGTGATCTGGAGAAATGAGAGGGAAAAGTCAAGGATGATTTTTCAGATTCTGTCATAAATAAACAGATACAGGATCATTTACTGGGTTATAGAACACAAGAAAAGAAATATGCTGGGGTGGTGAGGACAGAGAAGAACCACATATTTTATTTCAGCTGAAATGAGTTTGAAATTCTTAAGATATATTTATGTCCAGATATAGTGAATATTTGGACTTAGGAGAATGAAACTTAGAAGAAAGTTTTAAGAAAGAAAAATACTAATTTGGAAGTTGTCTGACATCTATGTTTCTTTCATTTTTTAAATTTTTTAATTTTTTTATTGGAGTTCAATTTGCCAACATATAGCATAACACCCAGTGCTCATCTTGCCAAGTGCCCCTCTCAGTGCCCATCATCCAGTCACCCCAACCTCCACCCACTTCCCCTTCCACTATCCCTTGTTCATTTTCCAGAGTTAGGTGTCTCTCATGTTTTGTCACCCTCACTGATATTTTCACTCATTTTCTCTCTTTTCCCCCATTCCCTTTCACTAATTTTTATATTCCCCAAATGAATGAGACCATATAATGTTTGTCCTTTTCCGATTGACTTATTTCACTCAGCACAATACCCTCCAGGTCCCTCCATGTCAAAGCAAATAGTGGGTATTTGTCGTTTTTAATGGCTGAGTAATATTCCATTGTATACATAGACCACATCTTCTTTATCCACTCATCTTTCAATGGACACCGAGGCTCCTTCCACAGTTTGGCTATTGTGGACATTGCTGCTAGAAACATCGGGGTGCAGGTGTCCCGGCGTTTCACTGCATCTGTATTTTTGGAGGTAAATCCTCAGCAGTGCAATTGCTGGGTCGTAGGGCAGATCTATTTTTAACTTTTTGAGGAAACTCCACACAGTTTTCCAGAGTGGCTATACCAGTTCACATTCCCACCAACAGTGCAAGAGGGTTCCTCTTTTAAGAGTTTCTTCTGGCTTGTTTTCCTCTCTCATTTTTACTTTTCCTCCTTCCCATATGTTCATCTGTTTTCTTCCTTAAATTTCACATATGAGTGAGATCATATAGTATTTGCCTTTCTCTGACTGATCTATTTCACTTAGCATAATACACTCTTGCTTCATCTATGTCATTGAAGATAGCTAGAGCTCATTCTTTTTGATGCCTGAGTAATATTCCATATATATGGAATATATATATTATATATATATTATATGGAATATATATATATACACACAAGAATCCACCTCCATATATATATATATCTCCATCCATTCATCAGTTGATGGACTTTTGGGGTCTCTCCAAACTTTGGCTATTGTTGATAATTCTGCTATAAACATTTGGGTACATGTATCCCTTCAAATCTATATTTTTGTATCCTTTGTGTAAAGACATCGCAGTTCAATTGCTGGATCATGCAGTAGTTCTACTTTAAATTTTGAAGAACTTTATACTCTTCTCCAGAGTGGTTGTAGGAGTTTGCGTTCCTTCCAGTAGTGCAAGACATTCACCTTTCTCTGCATTCTCACTGACACTTGTTGTTTCTTGTGTTGTTAATTTTAGCTATCCTGACAAATGTGAAGTGGTATCTCATTGTGATTTTGATTTGTATTTCTCTGATGATGAGTGATGTTGAGTATTTTTTCATGTGTCTTATAGCAGTCTGGATGTCTTTTGGGGTAAGTATCTATTCATGTCTCCTGCCTATATCTTAACCAGGTTATTTGTTGGGTGTTGAGTTTGATAAGTTCTTTGTAGATTTTGGATACTAAACCTTTATCAGCTCTGTCATTTGCACATATCTTCTCCTATTCTGTAGGTTGCCTTTTAGTTTTGTTGATTGTTTCCTTCATAGTGCAGAAGGTTTTTATCTTGATGAAGTCCCAGAAGTTCATTTTTGCTTTTGTTCCCCTTGCCTTTGTAGATGCATCTAGTAAGAAATTGCTACAGATGTGGTCAAAGAGGTTTCTGCCTGTGTTCTCCTCTAGGATTTTGGTGGATTCTTGTTTCCCATTTAAGTCTTTCATCCTTTTTGAATTTATTTTTGTGTATGATGCAAGAATGTGATCTAATTTGTGTATGTTTGTGAGGCATGCCTTTACTGGGCTATATTCAATATGAAGATAATTTTAGGTGCTTTTTTTTAATAAAACCATGCCAGCCTACAAAATGGAGTATCAAGTGAATGGATTCCTAAGAAAAGTAATTTCACCCAAATTTACTTTGTGATAAACTATTCTCTTACAACCTGTACCATCTACTAACATTTTCTGAGTAAAGAAAAAACTTTGGTAAATCATCTTTTTGATTTATAACCTTCTCTTCACTTAATTCCCTCCTGCATTTCTAGATCTTCCCATAATTTTGACTTCTTCTACATCTTGTCCTAAGGGTTTTTTAATTATTTTCTTCTCTTGGTCAATTAGTAGGGTACATACTTTACTGGCCTTGAAACTGAAGAAGTCTATGTTAAAAAAGGTCTGTGTGTGTACATGTATGCACGTGTGTATGTATGTATATGTGTGGATGCATGTGTATATGACTATCAAATTTATTTATGAAAATGATAACAATCTTTGATTTAATAAGCTCTATTCTTCTATTCAATATGGAGTCTGAAGGCAGATTCTCTGGGTCTTGAATATGTGTCCTGTGTTTTATAAGGTAGGCAAAGGGCTATGTAAGGAGTCATTTCTATTTTTGACTTCATCAGATATATTTTTGGGCCTCCAGTTCCCCATGGATTTTAGCAAGTGGCTCTGAAAAGTCCCTACTCAATCTAACATTCTATTATTAATTTTCCTGAGTAAAAATACTAGTTTATAATGAAAATAAAATTAAAAAATCAAATCATTTTTTATAAGGATGTAACTTCTTTGAAGATTTTCCCAGAAAATAGAATGTGAGACAAAGAATCTTACGGAAAATTATCTGATTTTTTTTATAACAAAAGCACATAGCCAAAAAAAGAACACCACATGAAAGCCAAACGGAATAATTAGCATTTTTGAAATATCATATTGCTTTCTCACGTTAAAAGATAATAATTAAGAGTGGGAGGTGTAGCAGGGAGGGGCAAGATGGCAGAAGAGTAGGGGTCCTCAACTTCCCTGGCCCCACAAAAGTACCTAGATAACTTAAAAAAAAATCCTGAACACCTACGAATTCAACCATTTTTAGAGAGAACAACTGGAATTATACAGAGAGAAAAGTTTTCCCTTCTAACAAAGTAAGAAGGAGGAAAAAAAGAATAAAATGGAGGAGGGGCACCGCAACTAGATTTGCTAAAGCAGAACCGCAAGAGCCTCCGGGGCAGGAAAGCCCAGCCCTGAAGAAGCAGGAACTTTAAAACTCCGCACTGGAGTTTTCCCTGATGGAAAAGTGAAATAGGGCAGAATCGCAAGAGGGGCAGTGAAGGGTCAAGAATCCTGGAGTCATTATAAGAAGAGGGGTGACCAGGGGAAAGCTCACCCCAAACAGATGTCTGATATCAGTAAAGGGCTGGGGTGCTGCATCGCTCCAGGGCACTTAGGAGAGCTGGTCAGGTGGGCCAGCTCTGGATGGAGATGATTGTACCCCGTTCCATTCAGGAGAGGTGGCCCTGGGAGCATGGGTCCAGAAGCACAAGGCCCAGGATCCCAGGAAGCCCAAGAGGACAAAGTCAGTGGTCCTACTATCCCCCTGGGACAGGCAGAATCAGAGAGACCACAGGAAAGCAAGAAGTTTCCTGCCACTGGGTACCCCCAAGCTGTGAAGATCAGTGCACCTGCACCTGCCCTCGGAAGCACCTAGGTCAGTGTGGACTGCAAGACTGCATTCATGGGGAGCTGAATACAGAGCTGGAGACCTGGCCACTGCCAGTGTTGTTGTTCCTCCTTGTGTCACTTTGTTCCTGGGAGAGGTGGGGCCACCAGGGGACAGAAGCATCACAGAGTAAACAGCTCCCACTGAGCCTGGCACCCGGCATGGGTGGAGCATCTCCCCCAGGTACACACACCTGAGAATCAGCACAACAGGCCCCTTCCCCAGAAGACCAGCTGGAAGGAGGAGAAGAGCAAGTTCTTGACCCAGCAGCACTGGAAATCTCCAGGACCAAGGGAAAATAGTATATAGAACTAGAGGGTCCATTTTTTCCTCTTTTTTCATTACGATTTGTTTTTATATCAGACTAAAAATTTCCAATTTTTTTCTTTTCCCACCTTAACCACAATATTTTATCAGCTCGTCATTTTCAAGTTTTTTCCCTTTTGACTTTCATGTTGTTACAATTACATATATTAGATATATTTTTCGTTTCTGGAATCCCTTCAGTGTATTCAATTTAATTCTGGTAGATATATGCGATATGTTTATCTTTTCTTTTATTGGTGTTCAATTTGCCAACATATAGAATAACACCCAGAGCTCATCCCATCAAGTGTCCCCCTCAGTGCCCGTCACCCAGTCACCCCCACCTCCCTGCCCACCTCCCCCTTCCACCATCCCTAATTCGTTTCCCAGAGTTAGGAGTCTCTCATTGTTCTATGTTTATCTTTTTAAAAAATTTTTTCTACCTTGTTTTGTTTTATAGTGGTGGAAGTTAGTACCTTCTAAAAGTGACTAACCCAGAAACAAGTGGAACACCATGCTGGTTCATTCTGTGAGATTATGTTCTCTCATCATTGCCATTCTGCCCCTTCTTTTATCTTGTTTCTGTTTTTGTAGTCAATGTTGGAGCTTTTTACAAGTATTGGTGGCTTACATAAAATTGGGGTTGAGCATCTTCTAAAATACAGAACAAAATAAACTAAGAACCAATAAAATCACCCTCTAGGATCCCTCAGATAGACTACATTCTCTCTCCACTACCACTTCCTCACCACCACCATCCCCCACTTTCCCCTCTCATTTTCCTCTTTTCTTTATTTTTTAAAAGATTTTATTTATTCATGAGACACAGAGAGAGAGAGAGAGAGAGAGAGAGAGAGAGAGAGGCAGAGACACAGGCAGAGGGGGAAGCAGGCTCCATGCAGGAAGCCTGACATGGGACTCAATCCCGGGTCTCCAGGATCATGCCCTGAGCTGAAGGTGGCGCTAAACCACTTAGCCCACCGCCCCCCACCCCCACACCCCGGCCACCCTGTGGTTGATATTCTTGACTTATCCCGCTCATACAGCAACTCTACACTGAACAAAATGACTACAAGGAAGAATTCATCGCAAAAGAAATAACTGGAAACAATACCCTCTGCCACAGAGTTACAGAATTTAGATTTAAATATGTCAGAAATTCAATTCAGAAGTACAATTATAAAGCTACTGGTGTCTCTGGAAAAAAGCATAAATGACACTAGAGACTTTTTTACTGCAGAATTGAGATCTAATCAGGCCAGAATTAAAAACAGATGAAATGAGATGCAATCAAAACTGGATATCATAATTGCTAGGGTTACTGTGGTGGAAAAAAGAGTAAATGACGTAGAAGACAAGTTGATGGTAAGGAAGGAAGCTGAGGAAAAAAAGGAAAAGAATTAAGAGCCCACGAGGAAAAGGATTAGGGAAATAAATTATAGCCTCAGAAGGAAGAATTTACGTCTAATTGGGATTACAGAAGAGACTGAGAGATAGAGAGAGGACCACAAAGTATATTTGAACAAATCATAGCTGAGAAGGTCCATAATCTGGGGGATAAACCAGGCATTGAGATCCAAGAGATAAGAGAAGACACCCCCAAAAATCAATAAAGACTGTTCAACACTCAACGTTTAATAGTGAAACTTGCAAATTTCAAAGGTAGAGGGAAAATCCTAAAAGCAGCTTGATACAAGAGATTCTTAACTTATTGGGGAGAAACATAATATTAACATCAGAAATATTCACAGAGATCTGGCAGGCCAGAAAGGGCTGGCATGATATATACAGTGAACAAAATGAGAAGAACATGTAGCCAAGAATACTCTATCCAGCAAGGCTGTCATTCAGAATAGAAGGAGAGATAAACAGCTCCCAGGATAGACAAAAACTGAAAGAATATGTGACTTCACAACCACCTCTTCAAGAAATACTATGGGGAACCCTGTAAAAGAAAGAGGAAGCCCAAAGAAACAATCCACAAAAACAGGGACTGAATAAGTAATACGATGACATTAAATTCATATCTTTCAATAGCTACTCTGAACTAATGGGATAAATGAGATTATCGAAAGATGCAGGGTATCAGACTGGAAAAAAAAAGGGAGACACATATGTATACTGTCTGCAAGAGACTCATTTTAGACATAAGGACACCTATAGCCTGAAAATGAAGGGATGGAAAGCATTTACCATTCAAATGATCCACAAAAGAAAGCTGAAGTAGCGATACTCATTTCAGATAAGCTAAAGTTTGTACCAAAGACTGTAGCAACAGATGAGGAGGGACACTATATTATACTTAAAGGGTCTATCCAACAAGAAGACCTAATAATCATGAATATTTATGCCCCTAATGTGGGATCTGCCAAGTATATCAATTAATAACCAAGGTAAGGACATGCTTGGATAATAATACACTAAAGGTAGGAGACTTCAACACTTTCTGCAAATGACAGATATTCTAAGCACAACAAAACCGAAGAAACCAAAGCTTTAAGTGATAAACTGGACCAGATGGATTTCACAGGTATATACAGAACTTTCCATCTGAACGCAAATGAATACACATTCTTCTCAAGTGCATGTGGAACTTTCTCCAGAACAGACCACATACTGGGTCACAAATCAGGTCTCAACCAATACCAAAAGATTGGGAATGTCCCTTGCATATTTTCAGACCATAATGCTTTGAAACTAGAACTCAATCACAAGAAGAAATTTGGAAGAAATTCAAACACATGAAGGTTAAAGAACATCCAGGAAATTAGAGAAGAATTAAAAAGATTAATTGAAACTAATGAGAATTAAGATGCAACCGTTCAAAATCTTTGGGATACAGCAAAAGCAGTCCTGAGAGGGAAGTACACCGCAATACAAGCATCCATCAAAATATTGAAAAAAAAACTCAAATACACAAGCTAACATAGCAGCTAAAGGAACTGGAGAAAGAACAGCAAGTAAAACCTACAGTGAGCAGAAGAGAGTTAATAAATATTCAAGCAGAACTCAATGAAATAGAGACCAGAAGACCTGTAGAACAGATCAGCAAAACCAGGAGTTGGTTCTCTGAAAAAATTAATAAGATGGATAAACCATTAGCCAGCCTTATTACAAAGAAAACACTGAAATTAATAAAATCACGAATGAAAAAGGAGCAATCACATCCAATACCAAGGAAATACAAACGATTTTAAAAATGTATTATGAGCAGCTATACGCCAATAAATTAGGCAATCTAGAAGACATGAACACATTTCTGGAAAACCACAAATCACCAAAACTGGAACGGAAAGAAATAGAAAACCTGAACAGGTCAGTAACTAGGGAGGGAATTGAAGTAGTCATCAAAAACCTCCCAAGACACAAAAGTCCAGGGCCAGATGGCTTCCCAGGGGAGTTCTTTCAAACGTTTAAAGAAGAAATAATACCTATTCTACTAATGCTGATCTGAAAGATCAAAAGGGATGGAATACTTCCAAACTCATTTTATGAGACCAACATCACCTTAATTCCAAACCAAAGTCCCCACCAAACAGGAGAATTATAGACCAATATCCCTGATGAACACAGATGCAAAAATTCTCAACAAGATACTAGCCAATAGGATCCAACAATACTTTAGGAAGATTATTCACCATGACCAAGTGGGATTATCCCCAGGATGCAAGGTTGGTTCAACACTCCTAAAACAATCAACATGATAGGTCATATCAAAAAGAGAAAAATCAAGAACCATATGATCCTCTCAATAGATGCAGAGAAAGCATTTGACAAAATACAGCATCTATTCCTGATCCAAACTCTTCAGAGTGTAGGGATAGAGGGGACATTCCTCAGCATCTTAAAGCCATCTATGAAAAGCCCATAGCAAATATCATTCTCAATGGGGAAAAACTCAGAGCCTTTCCCCTAAAATCAGGAACACGACAGGGTTGTTGACTTTAAGATTTGTATGGAATCAGAAAAGGCCCCGAATAATCAGAGGAATATTGAAAAATAAAAACAATGCTGGGGACATCGCAATGCCTGACTTCAAGCCATATTACAAATCTGTGATAATCAAGATGGTGTGGTACTGGCACAAATCACACACATAGATCAATGGAACTGAATAGAGAACCCAGAAATAGACCCTAAACTCTATGTTCAACTAATATTTGCCAAAGCAGGAAAGAATATCTACTGGAAAAAGTCTTCAATAAGTGGTTTTGGGAAAACTGGACAGCCACATGCAGAAGAATGAAACTAGACCATACACCATACACGAAGAGAACTCAAAATTGTTGAAAGATTTAAATGTGAGACAGGAATCCATCAAAATCCTAGAGGAGGACACAGGCAGGAACCTTTTTTAACTTGTCCACAGTAACTTCTTGGAAGATACATCTATGATGGCAAGGGAAACAAAAGCAAAAATTAACTATTGGGACTTCATCAGGATAAAAAGCTTCTGCACCACAAAATAAACAGTCGACAAAACTAAAAGACAACCTACAGAATGGGAGAAGATATTTCCAAATGACATATCAGATGAAGGGCTAGTATCCAAGATCTATAAGGATCTTATTAAACTCAGCACCCAAGAACAAACAATCCAATCATGAAATGGATAGAAGACATGAACAGAAATTTCACAGAGGAAGACATAGACATGGCTAACAAGCACATAAGAAAATGCTCCGCATCCCTTGTTATCAGGAAAATACAAATCAAAACTACAACAAGGGGATCCCTGGCTGGCGCAGCGGTTTGGCGCCTGCCTTTGGCCCAGGGCGCGATCCTGGAGACCCGGGATCGAATCCCACGTCGGGCTCCCGGTGCATGGAGCCTGCTTCTCCCTCTGCCTGTGTCTCTGCCTCTCTCTCTCTCTCTCTCTCTCTCTCTCTCTCTCTCTCTGTGACTATCATAAATAAATAAAAATTAAAAAAAAGAAAAAAACTACAATGAGATACCACCTCACACCAGTGACATTGGCAAAAATTAACAAGACAGGAAACAACAAATATTGAGGAGGATGTGGAGAAAGGGTAACCCTCTCGCACTATTGGTGGGTATGCAATGTAGTACAACCATTCTGTAAAACTGTGTGGAGGTTCCTCAAAGAGTTGAAAATGGAGCTATTCTATTACCCAGCTATTGTACTACTGGGTATTTACTCCTAAGATACAGATGTAGTGAAATTCGAGGCACCTGCACCCAATGTTTATCTCAGCAATGGCCACAATAGCCAAAATTTAGAAGTAGCCACAATGTCCTTCGACAGTTGGCTGGACAAAGGAGATGTGGTCTATATATACTATGGAATATTAGTCAGCTATCAGAAAGGACAAATACCCACCATTTTTTGTCACGTGGATGGAACTGGATGGTATTATGCTGAGTGAAGTAAGTAAGTCAGAGAAGGGTAATCATCATATGGTTTCACTCTTATGGGGAATATAAGAAATAGTGAAAGGGATTATAGGGGAATGGATAAGAAGTGAATGGGAAAAATTAGAGAAAGGGACAAACCATGAGAGACTCGTAACTCTGGGAAATGAACATAAGGTTGTGGAAGGGGAGGTGGGCATGGGGTTGGGTTAACTGGGTGACGGGCACTGAGGAGGTCACTTGATGATATAAGCACTGGGTGTTATACTATATGTTGACAAATTGAACTTAAATTAAAAAAAAAAGACCAAGAGGTGGATAAGTGATTCCTCGCCTAGGGATTTTAGGCAACTTAGTATAAATTACAAAACAATAGACACAATAATGCCTTAATACTTCAAGCCTCAGGACCCATAGAGAAAGATGAAGCAATGACTAGTTAAGTACTAGACTTCTAATATTACATTGATTAGCTTCAAAATAAAATTTAGAAATTTTTTATTGATTTGATCTTGTTATTTCTATTCATTGGCCCTAAAAACATTAGTCACTATTTCCAGAATTTAGATTTTCAAAGGACAGTAATAAATGGAAAAAAGACAATTTAAGGGGAAAAATAGCTGTTGTGACCTAAGTGTTAATGATACTGTGAACATAATCTGAAGAAAGCTATGAGCTATGATCACACAAAACATATGAGCCAATATGAGCCAGTAGAAGAAAATGGCCTAATGGAAAGATGTGACCACTTGGCTGTGGGCAGAAGTATGTACTCCCAAGACAGGCAGCTCTCTCAGCATTGCTTCTTGACTTATAACTGAGGTTGAAGGAGAGAATATTAGTTAGTCCAACGCAAGCTCTAGACATTTTAAAGGTCCACTACTTATTGTGAAAAATGCATAATGTACATAAAATTATTAAGAAGAAAGCGTAAATCTTCTGTACTCTCACATCCAGAGAATTAATTTTTGTCATCATTTTGGTGTATTATTTTCAGTGGTGAAAAAAATGAACCTTAGAGGAGAGGAGGGCTAATTATTCTTCTGAATGTTAGGATGGATTTGGAATTGAGAGTTCCAAGTAAAAGAAGACCTCTATGCACTCTGTAAAATAGGAAGCAACCTATCTGCAGTATCACTTTATTTTCTAGGTGACTTTTTTTTTCTATTACTAAACTGAAAGCTCCTCAATGACAAGGGCTATACAATTTTTATCTTTGAACCCTCAAGTACTAGTGTAGTATTGGCACACAAAAACACTAGATATATGTTTAATGATCAGAGGCAAGTAATTGACACTAAAAAAAAAAAAGTAGCAAAATTACAACAGGAGCCTGGTAGAACTTCTAATGAAAATGCAAAAGTCTTGTGAAGTAAATGGAAATTAGGAAAGGGTAAATGGAGGTAGGCTCATGATTGGATTAAAAATGACAAGCAGGGTGACAACTGCCTCTCTCCTTTGTTTCAATAATCTCCATCTAGGACTTTATAATTAGAAATGGTAAATCAATCACAGGTAAATGGACACCCAATATGATAGCCTCTTTTAGAAGCCTTGGAAAAATATACAGATGTTGAAATGCTTGAAGAACCAAACTTATGGAAATGTGAAAAGAGTAAAAAATTACAAGGAATGTTAAATATTATGACCTAGATACCAAAAAATTTTCAGCAGCATTTTAGAATGGATTATTAGTGAAATCAGATTGACTTGTTTGGATGCTGGCTTATCACTTTCCGGCTGCATGACTTTTGATAATTTATATAACCTCTTTGTTTCCTCAGAGAGGAAAATATAAGCCTTATATAAGCCTCAGTTTCCTCGGCTGTAAAATTGATATGCTCTTAGTGCCCATCTTATATGGGTGATGTTAAAGTTTAGTTCTCTTAGCAAGAGAAGAAAGAAACAGAAGAACTTCAAAAAGAACCCAATAAAACAAATAGCAACATGGCAATAAGGACATACCTATTAATAATTGCTTTGAGTGTAAATGGAAATAATTGTTCTGATATAAAGACATGGGTGACTGCCTGGGTAAAGAAACAAGACCTATCTATATGCTGCCTAGAAGAGACTCACTTCAGGCCTAAAAACACATGCAGACTGAAAGTGAAGGGATGGAAAAATATTAAACATGCAAATTAAAGTGAAAAGAAAGCCTGGGTAGCAATATTCATACTAGAAAAAATAGATTTTAGGGATCCCTGGGTGGCGCAGCGATTTAGCGCCTGCCTTTGGCCCAGGGCGCGATCCTGGAGACCCAGGATCGAATCCCACGTCGGGCTCCCAGTACATGGAGCCTGCTTCTCCCTCTGCCTGTGTCTCTGCCTCTCTCTCTCTCTCTCTCTCACTGTGTGCCTATCATAAATAAAATAAAATAAAAATTTAAAAAAAAGAAAAAATAGATTTTAAAACAAAGAACAAAGACTGTAACAAGAGACAAAGAAAGATACTACGTAATGATAAAGGGAACAATCTAGCAAGATATATAATCATTGTAAATATTTATGAACCTAGCATAGGACCTTAGTTAATGTTTAAACAGATTCTCTTAATCACGAATGAAGGACAAATAACAACCAAGGCCACAGAAATACAATGGATTTCTAAAAGAATATTATGAAAAATTACATTCCAACATATTGGACAACCTAGAAGAAATGGATAAGTTCCTAGAAACAATAGCTTTCAAAAACTTAATCAAAAAGAAACAGAACATTCTAACAGACTGATTACTAGCAATGAAATTTAATCAGTACTAAAAAATCTCCCAGGGCACCTTGGTGGCCCAGTGGTTGGACATTTTCCTTTGGCTCAGGTCGCAATCCTGAGGTCCTGGGATTGAGTCTCACTTCTTCCTCTACCTGTGTCTCTGCCTCTCTTTGTGTGTATTTCTCATGAATAAATAAAGCCTTAAAAAAAACCCTTATGTATACAATGGAATATTACTCAGCTATTAGAAATGACAAATACCCACCATTTGCTTCAACGTGGATGGAACTGGAGGGTATTATGCTGAGTGAAGTAAGTCAGTCAGAGAAGGACAAACATTATATGTTCTCATTCATTTGGGGAATATAAATAATAGTGAAAGGGAATATAAGGGAAGGGAGAAGAAATGTGTGGGAAATATCAGAAAGGGAGACAGAACGTAAAGACTGCTAACTCCCGGAAACGAACTAGGGGTGGTAGAAGGGGAGGAGGGCACGGGGTGGGAGTGAATGGGTGACGGGCACTGGGGGTTATTCTGTATGTTAGTAAATTGAACACCAATAAAAAATTAAAAAAAAAAACTCCCCAAAGCCAAAAATCCAGGACCAGCGACTTCACAGGTAAGTACTACTAAACATGTAAAGAAGACTTAATACCTATTCTTCTCCAGCTATTTCAAAACCTAACCAAAGAGGTGAAAGACCTGTACCCTAAAAAGTATAAAACACTGATGAAAGATATTGAAGAAAAATGAAAAGACATTCTACAGTCGTGGATTAGAAGAACAAACATCTATACTACCCAAGGCAACCTATACCATGAATGCAATCTTCATCAAAATACCACCAGAGTTTTTCACAGAGCTAGAACAAACAATCCTAAAGTATGTATGGAACCACAAAAGAATAGCCAAAGACCTTGGGAAAGTAAAGCTGGAGGCATCACAAATCTGTACTTCAAGGTATGTTACAAAGCCATACTGATCAAAACAGTATAATGGCACACGAATAGACACATAGATCAATAAAACACAATAAAAAACGCAGAGGTGAATCCTCAACCACATGGTAATGAATCTTTTATAAAGCAGGAATGAATATCCAATGGGAAAAATACTAGCTCTTCAAGAAATAGTTGGAAAACTGGACAGCAACATGCAAAAGAATGAAACTGGACCATACCTTTACACCATACACAAAAAAATTCAAAATGGATAAAAGACCTAAATGTGAGACAGGAAAACATCATAATCCTAAAGGAGTATACAGGTTGTAACATCTTTGACATTGGCCATAGAAACATCTTTCTAAATATATCTCCTGAGGCAAGGGAAACAAAAGCAAAAAGAACTATTGGGACTTCATCAAAATAAGTAGCTTTGGCACAGTGAAGGAACAATAAAAAAAACTAAAAGTAATATATGTAATGGGAGAAGGTATTTACAAATGACATATCCAATAAAAGGTTAGTATTCCAAATATATAAAGAAGTTATAAAAAAATCCAAATGAATAAACCAATTAAAAATGGGCAAAAGACATGAATAGACATTTTTACAAAGAAGACATATGACCAATAGACACATGAAAAAATGCTTAGTATCTGCTGATCTGTTCCACAGTTCTTCTGGTATCTAATTCATTGAGTTCTTCTCGAATCTTTATTAATTCTCTTCTTCTGCTGGGTGTAGGATCTATTTGCTGTTTTTTCTCCAGCTCCTTTAGGTGCAAGGTTAGCTTTTGTATTTGAGTTCTTTCCAATTTTGGATGGATGTATTTTCCCCCTGAAGACTTCTTTTGCTGTATCCCAAAGATTTTGAACGGTTGTATCTTCCTTCTCATTAGTTTCCATGAAACTTTTTAATTCTTCTCTAATTTCCTGGTTGACCCTTTCATCTCTCAGCAGGATGGCCCTTAATCTCCACATGTTTGAAATCCTTCCAAATTTCTTCTTGTGATTTAGTTCTAGTTTCAAAGCATTATGGTCTGAAAATATGCAGGGCATGATCCCAATCTTTTGGTATCAGTTAAGACCTGATTTGTGACCCAGTATGTGGTCTATTCTGGAGAAAGTTCCATGTGCACTTGAGAAGAATGTGTATTCAGTTGTGTTTGGATGTAAGGTTCTATAAATATCTGTGAAATCCATCTGGTCCACTGTATCATTTAAAGCTCTTGTTTCTTTGGAGATGTTGTGCTTAGAAGATCTGTCGATTGTAGAAAGCACTGTGTTCAAGTCACAAAGTATAAGTGTATTATTATCTAAGTATGTCTTAACTTTGGTTATTAATTGATTGATATACTTGGCAGCTCCCACATTCGGGGCATATATATTTATGATTGTTAGGTCCTCTTGTTGGATAGATCCTTTAATTATGATATAGTGTCCCTCTTCATCTCTCACTACAGTCTTTGGGGTAAACTTTAATTATCTGATATAAGGATGGCTACCGCTGCTTTCTTTTGAGGACCATTTGAATGGTAAATGGTTCTCCAACCTTTTTTTCAGGCTGTGGGTGTCCTTACATCTAAAATGAGTCTTTTGTAGAGAGCAAATAGATGGGTCTGGCTTTTTTATCCAGTCTGAAACCCTGCGCCTTTTGATCGGGTTATTAAGCCCATTAACTTTCAGAGTTACTGTTGAAAGATATGAATTTAGTGTCATCATGATACCCATTCAGTCCTTGTTTTTGTGGATTGTTTCCTTGGACTTCCTCTTTCTTTTACAGAGTCCCCCTTAATATTTCTTGCAGAGCTGGTTTGGTGATCACATATTCTTTCAGTTTCTGTCTATCTTGAAAGCTCTTTATTTCTCCCTCTATTCTGAACGAGAGCCTTGCTGGACAAAGTATTCTTGGCTGCATGTTCTTCTCATTTAGTGCCCTGAATGTATCCTTCCAGCCCTTTATGGCCTGTCAGGTCTCTGTGGAGATGTCTGCTCTTAATCTAATACTTCTCCCCATATAAGTTAGGGATCTCTTGTCTCTTGCTGCTTTAAGGATCTTCTCTTTATCTTTGGAATTTACAAGTTTCACTAAATGTCGATGTGTTGAGAGGTTTTTATTGATTTTAGGAGGGGATCTCTCTATCTCCTGGATCTGAATGCCTGTTTCCCTTCCCAAGTTAAGGAAGTTCTCAGATATGATTTGTTCAAATATACTTTCTGGTCCTCTGCCTCTTTCAGTGCCTCCTGGAACCCCAATTAAACATAGATTTTTCTTTCTGAGGCTGTCATTTATTTCCCTTAACCTATCCTCATGATATTTCTATTGTTTTTCTCTTTTTTCCTCAGCTTCCTTCCTTGCCATCAACTTGTCTTTTATGTCACTCACTCATTCTTCTACCTCATTAACCCTCGTCGTTAGGACCTCCAGTTTGGATTGCATCTCATTTAATTGATTTTTAACTTTTCCCTGATTAGATCTAAATTCTGCAGTCATGAAGTCTCTTGAGTCCTTTATGCTTTTTTCTAGAGCCACCAGTAGCTGTATAATAGTGCTTCTGAATTGGCTTTCTGACATTGAATTGTAATCCAGATTTTGTAACTCTGTGGGAGAGAGGACTTTCTGATTCTTTCTTTTGTGCTGAGTTTTTCCTTCTAGTCATTTTGCTCAGTGCAAAGTGGCCAAAAACAAGTTGTACTGGAAAAAGGAGAAAAAGAGAAAAAAAGGGAGGGAAAACAGAAAACAAAAAGCAAGGGAGAGTATCCTCTGATTCTATATACTGTAAATCCCTTGACTTCCCCTTGAACTTTCCAGCACTGCTTGGTTAATAACTTGCTTTTCCCCTGCCCTTCCAGCTGGTCTTCTGGGGGAGGGGCCTGCTGTGCTGTTTCTCAGGTGTGTGTACCTGGGGCCCTGCCCCGCCCCCTGCCAGGCGCACAGGCTCAGTGGGAGCTGTTTATCCTGTGAGGCCCCTGCTCAGTCCCAGGTACAAGGTGACACCAGGAGGAACAACAACAGTGGTGGGAGCCAGCTCTCCAGCTCTGGAGTCAGCTCCCCCAATAACTACCACAGCTCCCAATCCTCAGGGGCCTGGATGCTCTCGGAGGATGGGGGGTGCTGATCTGCACAGCTTGGGGAGGCCCAGTGGCAGGAGCGTCCTTGCTGCCCTGTGTCCTCCTGGCCTCTGCCTGTCCTGGGGGGAGCGCTGGATCTTCAGCTGAGTCCCCCAGCGCCCTGGGCTCCGGGGCCTGTGCTACTGGAATCGCGCTCCTGGGCCTGCACAGCCCCCTCTGCACGGAGCCACCGCTGGAGCTGCTCCCAGAGCCACACAGGCCCCTCTTTGTGGAGCTGTATGTAAGTGTTAATCACTATATTGTACACCTGGAACTAATATTACACTATATGTTAACTAACTGGAACTTAAAACTTTTTTATAAAGAAAAAATAATGTACTAACCCACACAGTCTATTAGGCAAATTTGTAAATTTCCTTATATTCACTGCCATTAAATGCTTCTAGTCCCAACCTTCTTTTCTTTAACCTTAAATTTAGCTCTATACTACAGAAAGTGATGAAAGAATTTTTACTTCACCCCACTCTGCTATACTGACTTATTAAAAAATCAAAGAACATTTATTGTGTGTCAATTTTGTTCTGGACACTGTCTAGTGTTCCGGGGGTGGGGGGGTGGGGGACATTCTGCATTCCCAGTGTATAAAAGAGAGCTTCTGCCCTAGAGGAAATGACATTTTTGTGGTTTTTAGTTTTATGAAATCTGAAGAAGAAGGTCAACAAGAGCTGGAAGAGTCTGGGAAAGAAAGCCTCCTGAATCAACTGACGGTTTCAGTGGACTCTGTGGGTTTTGGATGCACATTGGAGATATGGAAGTTGTTCTATAAAATGAGAGTAACATATATGGAGATATAGAGATGTGACTGGCAATAGAGTAAGAAAGTTAGTTGATTCTAGAGGAAAGTGAACACAGTATTAAGAAGTAGCAATGAAAACATAGGTAGTAAAGTCAGGTTTCAAAGTTTATTTTTAATGTTTATTTGGCACTAAACCATATTCCAGAGAACTAAAATCATTTTCCTATTTAATATTTCTTGAACATTTTCTGTTTGCTTTGCATTGTGACAGTTTGGAATAAAGAGATAAATAAGACATACTCTCTTCGATCAAGCATCTTACAGTTCAGTGATCCTAACTCAAGTTCTTTCTAAGTGCAATATGGAACAGCTTCCCTCCATCTGAAACATTATTTTGAAAAGATGGTAGAAAAGAACCTGGTGGAAGCTAGATATGGGATAGAGTACAGTTGTCCACCTGGTGAGAAAAATTGCTCCAAGCATATACTATGTCCAAGACTATTCTAGATATCAAATAATAAAAATGCCACTCAACATATCTTTAATTTTGTTAGCATTCATACATTCACTCATTTTAAATTTAAAATTACAGTACTGTTTTGTGTCAAGTACTATGCTAGATCCTGGGAGTTTTGACATGACCAAAATAAATTTAGCTCATATCATTCTTGAGTTGATATCATGACCAGAAGAGGTACAGACTGTTATAGGAATACACATAACACAGATTTAGGAGGACAGAGTGGGGACAATCTGGGAGGATTGCTTGGAAGAAGATTAACAGGATAAATTAGAGTTTTCTAGACAAAAAATAGGTTGAAAATTGTCCTAGAACTAGGGAATGGCATGTAAGAAGATCTAAAGAGTAGGTAAGGTACATTTGGTGGAACTCAGAAAATATCATTGTAATATGAACAATCTAGGCCTTATTGTTTTTGTCCTTAAGTCTAACAATATAACAATATAACAGAACAAACAAAATGCTAATACCAAAAAGCTGGGAATTATAGCAAGTCACAAAACACATAGTAAAACTCCTAGGAGTCCATTTTTAGACATTGATTCTGTTTAGGACCCTTAAAAACAGAGCCTGAGGCAGGGGTTGAGGTGCATGTATACACTCAAGGAGTGTTCTTCAGGAAGAACCAGTAAAGGAAAGCAAAATAACAAAGTGTATAGAGCTGAGCAAGGATGTGTTTTCAATTAAACTCTACTTTTGGCCTGATCCACTGGGTAAGGGCTCTATAGAATAAATAGTTCTAGTTGCCTCCCTATTCCCTCAGGAAAAAATTTATATTTTGGGAGGATAATTTCTTCCCAAGTAATATTATAATAATATATAATATAGGTATTATTTCACCCCTCCCTAACTTCTTATTTCGTCTACATTATCTTAACCACACAATGGTTCCAGAGTTAAATAACACAAGAGCTAAATAATTCAAATGAAGACTCCTCTTAGAACATTGACAAGGGGAAGAAAACAAGGATAGTTATGCTGTAATGTTTTTTCAGTCTTGCTGGAATGCATAGTGTAAGGGATAGGACCCAGAGTAAAACTTAGGGCAAGGAGGTAAGCAAAAAGCTGGATGATGGGGAACATACAAAAGCATCCAACTGGACTCAAGATGAATCTAGTAGTGTTTCCCAGATGGAGGTCTGAAATGTGGACTACTCTGTCCCAGCCTGGTTCAGAAAACTTGACAGTTTCTTTTGACCTATGATTCATCCAAGTGAATCATGGATTTCTGAAAGAATCATAAACGTCGCCCTTCATTTGTCTGGAGGTTAGGGCAAAGGAGAGTATTTTTATGTCTTGTTTTTGGGTTCGAATGACATATTTCTACAATGATTTTGTAGGGTCATAAAAAGAGCAAAGGCTGCTTGGAACTGTGTTCTCTACATGTCTCCCATATCTTCACCACCCCCTCAAATTTGACCTTTCAGAAAAAAATCACTTTAGATATGCTAGTATTGAATTTCAATATGGGATTTATTTTCTAACCACACCAATTAGGTTTCTTTTTTATGGTTTGAAAACTTTACTTAAGATAAAAAGTCCTTTTATTTACCCTTAGAGCTGATGTACTACTTTTTACGATGATTATTAATTAATAAGACATCATCCTTTATGAGTAGTACATGGAGAACCTAATTATACTGTTTAGTCATCCAACTTTTAAAAAGTAATGGCGGTTTATTTAGTTTCCTGATTTCTGAAGCATGTGGTCAGATAGTATATATTTATAAAACATCATTCTGTTTTCAATATTGTTCTTGACAAAGAAAACATTTCTACCTCTGAGGAAATAAGAAATAATTGGGAAGAAATAAAACAAAAGCAAGTTAAAAGATTCCATATTCAATAACAAACCACAAAAACTTACAAATTAGTGGTATGCTGCTACAAAAGTCCCCTAATTCTTTGAGAGGCAAAACTCAGTGTTTCATTTCACAAGACTGAATGACTAAAAGCAACTATCCTTAGCTTTATAAAACATTTACCACTCAACATTCTTACAAAAGATGGGTAAGTAGCCCACAATATCCAAGTATTCTGAAGTTGTTTGGAAATAGAACAGATGCAATGGACATATATAGACAATTGGCAAAATAGTGTGATATGTGCTTGATTCAAACTTGCAAAAAAAATTTAAAAAAAAACTTGCATTCAGGTTTCCTAAGCATGTATGAGTACCAGAATTAGTGCTTTAAAAATTGGGCTTTAAAATACACATGGAAGGTAAACAACATGATACTAAACAACTAATGAGTAAAGGAGTAAACCAAAGAGGGAATAAAAAAATACCTTCAGACAAATGAAGATGGGAACACAACAGCCCCAAATCTGTCAAAGGCAGCAAAATCAATTTTAAGAGGAAAGTTTATAGCAATACACACATATCTCAAGACAAGAAAAATCTCAAACAATCTAATCTTATATCTAAAGGAACTAGAAAAAGAACAAAAAAGCCCAAAATTACTAGAAGAGAGTAAATAATAAGAGAACAGAAATAAATAAAATAGAAACAAAAATGGAATATTGGTCTATAATTCTCCTTTTTGGTGGGGTTTTGGAATCAAGGTGATGCTAGTCTCATAAAACAAGTTTGGAAGTATTCCATCCCTTTCTATCCTTCGGGACAGCTTTAGTAGAATAGGTATAGTTTCTTCTTTAAATGTTTGATAGAATTCCCCTGGGAAGCCATCTCGCCCTGGACTCTTGTGTCTTGGGAGGTTTTTGATGACTGCTTCAATTTCCTCCCTGGTTATTGGCCTGTTCAGGTTTTCTATTTCTTCCTGTTCCAGTTTTGGTAATTTGTGGTTTTCCAGAAATGCATCCATTTCTTCTAGATTCCTTAATTTATTGGCATCATGACCAAGTGGGATTATCCCCGGGATGCAAGGTTGGTTCAACACTCATAAAATAATCAGCGTGATAGATCATACCAACAAGAGAAAAAATAAACACCATATGATCCTCTCAATAGATGCAGATAAAGCATTTGACAAAATACAGCATCCATTCCTGACCAAAACTCTTCAGAGTGTAGGGATAGAGGGAACATTCCTCAGCATCTTAAAAGCCATCTATGAAAAGCCCACAGCAAATATAATTCTCAGTGGGGAAACACTGGGAGCCTTTCCCTTATGGTCAGAAACATGACATGGATCTTGACTCTCACCACTGTTATTCAACATAGTTTTAGAAGTCCTAGCCTCAGCAATAAGACAACAAAAAGAAATAAAAGACATTCAAATTGGCAAAGAAGAAGTCAAATTCTCCCTCTTCACAGAATACCTTCAGGGGGGCACTTGACGGGATGAGCACTGGGTGTTATACTATATGTTGGTAAATCAAACTTCAATTAAAAATATTTTTTAAAAAGAAAAAAAAAGAAACAAAAATGGGAAAAAAACAATGATACTAAGGGTTAGTTCTTTGAAAAGACAAACAAAATTGATAAGTCATTAACCATACTCATCAAGAAAAAAGTAAAGAGGTCCCAAATCAATAAAATTATAAATAATACAGAAGTTATCATTGATGCCACAGAAATACAAAGGACTTTAAGACAACAATGAACAATTGTATGTTAACAAATGGGACAACCTAAAAGAAATGGATACATTTCTAGAAACATACAATCTCCCAATACTCAATAAAGAAGAAATAGAAAATCTGAACAGATCAATTCCTAGTAATGAAAAAAAAAATTGAATCAGTAATCAAAAGATGGTCAAAAAACAAATGCTCAGGACAAGATAACTTCATTGGTGAATTCTATAAACATTTAAACAAGTGGTAATACCTATTCTCAAACTATTCCAAAAATTGAAGAGGAAGGAATGCCTCTGAGCTTATTCTATGAAGAATAAAAAAATACACCACAAAAAAAGAAAATTACAATCCAATATCTCTGATGAACATAGCTGAAAACATAGTCAACAAGATGTTGAAAAATCAAATTCAACAATACATTAAAATAATCATACACCATAATCAAGTGGGACTTGTTCTGGGGATACAAATATGTTTCAATATTCACAAATCAATCAATACAATATGTCACATTAACAAAAAGGATAAAAATCATATGATTATCTCAATAGATGCAGAAAATACATTTGATAAATTTCAACATCCAAATATGATAAAAACCTCAACAAAGTCAGTATAGAACATGCCTTAACATTATCAGGCCATAAACGACAAACTTACAGCTAACATACTCAACAATGAAAATCTGCAAGTGTTTGCTCTAAGATCAGGAATAAGATGAGGATGTTTACTTTGGGTACTTTTATTCAATGTAGAACTGGAAATCTTAGTTACAGCAATCAGACAAGAAAAAGAAATTAAAAGCAACCAAATTGAAAAAGAAGTAAAACTCTATTTGCAGACCTGATACTACACATGGAAAATTCTAAAGACTCTAGTAAAAAACTATTAGAACTATTACATGAATTCAGTAAAGTTGCATAATTCAAAATTAATATACAGACATCTGTTACATTTCTACACTAATAATGAACTATTAGAAGGAGAAATTAAGAAAATCTCATAATCACATCTAAAAGAATGAAATTAACCCAAAAATAAATTTAAACAAGAGATGAAAGACCTGTGCTCTGAAAACTAAAAAAAAAAAATGATTAAAGAAATGGAGAAGACAGAAATAAATGGAAAGATATATCATGCTCATAGATTGGAAGAATTAACATTAAGATGGCCATACTATTCATTGAATCTATAAATTCAATGAAATCCTCATCAACATAACAATGGCATTTTCATAGAACTAGAACAAAATACACTAAAATATTTATGAAACTATAAATACCCAGAATATCCAAAGCAATCCTAAGAAACAACAAACCAAGATGTATCATGCTTTCTGATATCAAACTGCACTACAAAGCTCAAAACAGTATGATAATGGTACAGAATACAGAGTTCAGAAATAAAGCCACATTTTTTAAAAGATTTTATTTATTTATTCATGAGAGACACACAGAGAGAGAGGCAGAGACACAGGCAGGGGAGAAGCAGGCCCCATGCAGGAAGCTGGACGTGGGACTGGATACCGGGTCTCCAGGAGCTCGACCTGGACTAAAGGCGGCGCTAAATCGCTGAGCCACCCGGACTGCCCTAAAGCCACATTTTTATGGTCAAGTGACAAAGGAGGCAAGATTTTTAAAAGAGGGAAAGATAGTCTTTCAATAAATGGTGTTGGGAAAACTGGACAACAATATGCAAAAGAATGGAACTGTGCTACTTTTTTAATGCCATACATGAAAATAAACTAAAAAGAGATAAAAGAATTAAAGTAAGGGAAACATGGGTGGCATAGCAATTGAGCACCTCCCTTCAGCCCAGGGTGTGATCCTGGAGTCCCGGGATCGAGTCCCACATCAGGGTCCCTGCATGGAACCTGCTTCTCAGTCTGCCTGTGTCTCTGCCTCTGTGTGTGTGTGTGTCTCTCTCATGAATAAATAAATATAATCTAAAAAAAAAAAAAGAATTAAAGTAAGACGAAACCATAGAACTCCTGGAAGAAAATATAGGAAGTAAGGTCTTGGATATCAGTCCTAGCAATATTTAGGGGGGCCTATCTCATAAGGCAAGGACAACAAAAACAAAAATAAACAAATGGGACTACATCCAACAAAAGCATTTTGCACAATTAAGGAAACCATCAGCAAATGAAAAGGGAAACTGAATGGGAGAAGATATTTGCAAGTGATATGTCCAACAGGGGGCTAATGCCCATAACATATAAAAACTCAATATGAAAAAAATCAATAAATCAGAAGATCTGAACAGACATTTCTCCAAAAAAGACATATAGATAGCCAACAGACACATAAAAAGATGCTAAACTCACTAATCAGAAAAATGCAAATCAAAACCATAATGCGACATTACTCCGTGGCAGTCAGAATGGCTAATATAAAAAAAAAAGACAAGAAATAACAAGTATTGGTGAGGATGTAGAGAAAAAGGAATGCTTCTGTACTGTTGGTGGGAATGCAAAATAATTCGTTACTACTATGGAAAACAGTATGAAGTGTCCTCTAAAAATAAAAAACAACTACCATACAATTCAATTCGATAATTCTGAGTATTTATCCAAAGAAAATGAAAATACAATATATATATTCACCCCATATTTATTTCATTTTTATAATATCCAAGATATGGAAGAAAACTAAGTAGCCATTCATAGATGAATGGATAGAGAAGATGTAATGTACATTTACATATGCACATATGCACATACATATACAGAGATTACTCAGTCACAATGAAAAATAAAATTATCATTTGCAACAAATTGGATGGACCTAGGGATATAATGTTAAGTGAAATAAGAGAAAAACAAACTGTGTGATTTTGCTTATGTGTGGAATATGCAAAACAAAGACCAAAACATGACAGAAACATTGATTTGGAGAACAATCTGGCTGTTGACGGAGGAGAAAGAGGAATGGACAAAATTGGTGATGGGGGTTAAAAGGTACAAACTTTTGGTTATAAAATAAATAAGACATGGAGATTAATGGACAGCATAGGGAATATGGTTAATGTTATTACAACATTGTATGGTGATAGATGATAGCTATGTTTATTGTAGTGCATGATGTATATAAATGTTGATCACTATATTGTACACCTGAAATTAATAATATTGTATGTCTACTTAACAGAAAAGAAAATAAATAAGGCATTTGAAAGTAATTGATCTATAATGATTATCACCACTATTTTCACAGGAAAAATGAAAACTACTTATTCAGAAAAATCTCCTTCCACTAGACTCAGAACTTTGTTCATAAGAATAAAAAAAGAAACACCATGCATGGAGTACTTCTAAAAAACAAACAAGCAAACAAGGAAAAATATAAATAAAAGACAAAAGATGACTATCCTTAATATATTGAATTCCTGTTTATTAACTATAAAAAGTAATAACCCTGTGGGAACATCTAGAAAGTGTATGAATAAATAACACACAGAAAAAAATACCAAATGGCCATAGAATTGAACATGCCAAGGTGTTTTGGCCAAATTGTTTTTCATTTTCTGTGTCCTCTGCTTAAAAGCCCATTGCCTACAGATACCCACTTGACTCATCTCAACTCTTTCAACTCTCCGTTTTAATGTCATCTAGTCAGAAATACTTTCCATACCCACCCTGTATAAAACATTATGCTCCCCAAGGCACTCTCTATCTTCTATTCTCTACTTCATTGTGACTCAGGGAATTTAAATACACATGTGTTTATTTTTCCTAGTCTGTTTCCCTGAAGTAGAATATAATTCCCATGAAAATGGGAAGCCCATCTGTTTTACTTACCACTCTATCCCCATCTAATAAGATAGCCTCATAAGAGCACATCTTGCATATTGTATCTTGGTCTTGCATACTGTAAGTACTTCAAAAAGAGTTGTTGATTTAATAAATAAAACTTATCTAACAGTTAAGGCAAGTAATATTAAAATGACAGCGTGATATATTTTCCTCACCATATTGGCAGTTGTTTTTTTAAGATCAATACTATCTACAGTTGGTAAGGATATGGTTAACTATAAATCCCATTAACAACATATTAAAATAAAATTCCTTATACCAGGATGTCTGGGTGGCCCAGCGGTTGAGCACCTACCTGCCTTTGGCTCAGGGCATGATCCCGTAGTCCCAAGATCAAATCCCACATCAGGCTCCCTGCATGGAGCCTACTTCTCCCTTCGCCTGTGTCTCTGTCTCTGTCTTTGTCTCTCTCTCTGTGTATGTCTCACGGATACATAAAAAAAATATTTAATAAAAATAAGATAAAATTCCTCATACCTTTCAATACAGCAATAAAGCTAACACAGATCTTTTTGTAGTGTAATATTAACAGCAAAAGCTTAGAAATAAACTATGTACCAATGGGAAAATAGGTAAATTATTGTATCTATATGATGGATCGTAAGTTATTAAAATATTGAGTATATGTATAATGTATACAATATACATACAATACAATGCAATATAATACAATACAATATAATGTATTGAGTATATGTATAATGTATATTAATTATAATAGAAAGTTCTCTGAGAAATATATGTGAAATAAGGAAAGCAGAAAAATAATTGTTTATTTAGAAATTATATGCTTTTGGGTAAAATTGTAAATGGGATTGATTTCTTAATTTCTTTCTTCAGTCTCATTGTTAGTGTAGAGAAATGCCATTGATTCCTGGGCATTAATTTTATATCCTGTCACATTGCCAAATTGTTGTATGAGTTCTAGCAATCTTGGGGTGGAGTCTTTGGGTTTTCCATGTACAGTAGTATCATGTCATCTGCGAAGAGGGAGACTTTGACTTCTTCTTTGCCAATTTGAATACATTTTATTTCTTTTTGCTGTCTGATTGCTGAGGCAAGGACTTCTAATACTTTGTTGAACAGTGGTGAAAGTGGACATTCCTGTAGTATTCCCCTTAGAAGAAAAGCTTTCCGTTTTTTCACATTGAGATTAATGTTTACTCTGGGTTTTGCAGATGGCTTTTTTTAACGTTAAGGTATATTTGCTCTATCTCTACACTTTGAAGTGTTTTAATCAAGAAAGAATGCTGTATTTTGCAAATGCTTTTTCTACGTAAATTGAGAGATCATATGGTCCTTGTCTTTTCTTTTATTAATGTGATCTACCATGTTGATTGATTTGCAAAATTGAAACACTCTTGCGTCCCAGGAATAAATTCCACTTGGTAGTGGGGAATAATCCTTTAATGTACTGTTGAATGCATTGGCTAGTAACTTGGTGAATATTTTAACATCCATGTTCACAAGGATATTGGTCTGTAATTTTTTTAGGTGGGGTCTTTTGGTTTTGGGATCAAGATAATGCTGGCCTCAGAATTAGTTTGGAAGTTTTCCTTTCATTTCTATTTTTTGAAAAAGCTTCAACAGAATGAGTTCTTTTTTCTTCTTTAAATGTTTGTTAAATTCCCCTGGGAAGCCATCTGGCCCTGGACTCTTGTTTTTTAGGGACATTTTTTATTACTACTTTAATTTCCTTGATGGTTATTGGTTTGTTCAGCTTTCCTATTTCTTCCTGTTTCAATTTTAGTAGTTTTTAAGTTTCTAGAAATGCCTTAATTTCTTCCAGATTGCCTAATTTGTGGGTTGGTAGTTGCTCATAATATGTTCTTAAAATCGTTCATATATCTTGGTGTTGGTCATGATCTCTCCTCCTTTATTCATGATTTTATTAAGTTGGTTTCTTTCTCTTTTCTTTTTGATAAGTGTGGGTAGGGATTTATCTGTCTTATTAATTCTCTCAAAGGACAAGCTCCTGGGTTCATTGATCTGTTCTACTGTTCTTCTGGTTTCTATTTCATATATATCAGTTCTAATCTTTTATCATTTATCTTCTCCAGTTTGGTTTAGGCTTTATTTGCTGTTCTTTCTGCAGTTCCTTTAGATATAAGTTTAGCTTGTGTATTTGAGATTTTTCTAATTTTTTGAGATAATCTTCTATTAAGATAGAAGTCCTTCTCTCTTAGGAGTGCCTTTGCTGTATCCCAAAAGTTTTGAACAGTTGTGTGTCATTTTTGTTTGTTTGCATGAATCATTTTAATTCTTCTTTAATTTTCTGGTTGATATATTCATTCTTTAGTAGGATGCTCTTTAACCTCCAAGTGTTTAAGTTCCTTCAAAATTTCCTGTTGTGATTGAGTTCAAGTTTCAATCATTGTGGTCTGAAAATATGCAGGGAATAATCTCAATCTTTTGGTTTTAGTTGAGATCTGATTTATGACCCAATATGTGATCTCTTCTGGAGAAAGTGCCATGTGCACTAGAGAAGGATACAATGTTGCATTAGGATGGAATGTTCTGTATATATCCATGAAGTCCATCTGGTCCAGAGTGCATTAAAAGCCTTTGTTTCCTTGTTGGTCTTCTGCTTAGGTGATCTGTCCATTGCTTGAGTGGGGTGTTGACGTCCCCTACTATTAATGTATTATTATCTAAGTGTTGTTTTTACTTTTGTTATTGGTTTACTTTACTTTAGTTATTAATTGGTTGATATAATTGACTGTTCCCACATTAGGGCATAAATATTTATAATTGTTAGGTTTTCTTGTATCATATAGTGTTCCCCTTCATCTCTTACTACAGTCTTTGCTTTAAAATCTAATTTATCTGATATGAAGTTTCCAACCCAACTTTCTTTTGAGATCCATTTTCATGGTAAATGGTTCTCCACCCCCTCAATTTCAGTCTGTAGGTGTCTTTAGGTCTAAAATGAGTATCTTACATCAAACCCTGGATGGCTCTGTGGTTGAGCGTCTGCCTTTGGCTCAGGGCATAATCCCCTCTCGGGATCAAGTTCCACATCGGGCTCCCAGCAAGGAGCCTGCCTCTCCTTCTGTCTATGTCTCTGCCTCTCTGTGTGTGTCTCTCATGAATAAATGAGCTTAAAAATATTTTAAAAATAAAATGAGTCTATTACAGGGATGCATGGGTGGCTCAGTCAGCTGAGTGGCTGCCTCCAGGTCAGATCATGATCCCAGAGTCCTGGGATCAAGTGCCTTATCGGGATCCCTGCTCAGTGGGGGTCCTGCTCCTCTCTCTCCCTGGTCCTTTCTCATACTCTCTCTCTCTAATAAATACATAAAATCTTTAAAAATAAAATAAAGAGTCTCTTATAGACAATATATAGATGAGTCTTTCTTTTTAATCCAGCCTGATATCCTGTGTCCTTTGATTGAAGAATTTAGCCCATTTGCCTTTAGAGTAAAATATATGAATTTTGTGACTTTGCATTACCTGTAAAGTCCCAGTTTCTTTCTGGTATATGTTACTCTTGGGCTCTCTCTTCACTTATAAAATCTCTCTTAATATGTCTTGCTGGGCTGGCTTGGTGGTCACATATTGTTTCTGTTTCTGTCTGTCCTGGAAGCTCTTTATCTCTCCTTCCATTTTGAATGACAGCCTTGCTAGGTAAAGTATTCTTGGCTGCATGTTTTTCTCATTTAGTACCCTGAATATATCATACCAGCCCTTTCTGGCCTGCCAGTTGTATGTGTATAGGTCTGCTGTCAATATAATATGTCTCCCTCTGTATGCTAGGAATCTTTTGTCTCGAGCTGTTTTCAGGATTTTGTCTTTATCTCTGAATTTTGCAAGCTTCTCTATCCTATGTTGGGGGACTGATATATTTTTACTGATTTTGAGAAGGGTCCCCTCTATCTCTTTGATATGAATGCCTGTTTCCTTCCCCAGATTAGAAAAATTCTCAGCTATGATTTGTTCAAAGATATCTTCTGACTCTCTCTCTCTCTCTCTCTCTCTGTCTCTCTCTCCCTCCTCAGTAGTTCCAATCATTCTGACTTTTTTAATGGCATCACTTATCTCTCAGAGCTTCTCTTCTAGAGCTATTATTTTTATATCTTTTCCTCAGCTTCCTTCCTTTCCATCCACTTGTCTTCTGTCACTTACTCTCTCTTCTGCCTCATTTATCTTAGCTGTTACAGCAACCAGTTTAGACTGCATCTTCATTAGAGTATTTTTAATTTTGGCCTGGTTATATTTTATTTATGCACTAAGAGATTCTCTAGAGTCTTTTATGGTTTCCTCAAGCCCAGCTAGTAACTTTATAGTTGTTGTCTTGAATTCTGTCTCTGAGATTTTACTTAAATCCATATCCATTAGATCTGAGGCAGAATGTATTACCTCTGGCTATTTCTTTGTTGTGAATTCCACTGTCTAGTCATTTTGTTCAGTGAAGAATGGCTGAATACGTGAATAAAATAAAAAATATCAAGCAAAATACTCACTAGACAAATCCAAAGAGGTCAGAAACCAGAAAAGTGAGTGTATTTTGGTCTGTTTGTAATAAGATACTAAATTCCAAAATTATAATGAAAGCAAAACATATATAGAGAGAGACATATATATAACATATATATATATATTGAACACAGTGAAAGAAAACCAAAAATAAAGATTATATCTTTAACATGTAATTGTAAAAAATGACAGTTAAAAAAGATTTAAAATCAAAGAGTTGATAAGATAAGATTCTAGTTGAAATGGGAAGAAAGAAAAAAATCGGAATTTTTAAACTGAAAGATGGATAAATTATAAGGAAAAATCCTCCAATTATATATAATCTTCCCCTGGCACTGGAGTTTTACAATCCTGTGTGCTCCATAAACTTGCTGTTCACCTGCCCTTCTAGCTGTTTTTGTGGGGGAGGGCCCGGCTGTGCTGATTCTCAGGTGTCTATGCCTGAGCAGAGTTGCACTGACCCTTATAGGGGGACTGTTCTCAGTGCAATCTGTGTGGCTTTTGTTCCTTAAAGGCTTCCCATGCCTCTTTAGAGGATAAAAATTAAAAGTGGCCATGCCAGATCTCTAGCCTTGGAGCTGAAAAATTGTGGTATGTGCTAAACTCTGCAGACTACTACTCTGATCCTCCCGGGGGAAAGGTGGAGGGACACTGATTTGTGCAATTTGCAGGGTCCCAGTAGGGAGAGCTTTCACCTGATCATATGCTCACCTACTTACCCCCTCTGGAAGGAAGCAGAGGGCCGCCATTTTTCTGTCTTTTACCTGGCCCTGGCATGGGCATGTGTTTGCCAGGTGGAGTGTGCACCCACTCTACCTCTCCCAGAGGAAGATGGAGGATTGCTGCATTCCAGTCCTTTGCAGGGTCCCAACATGGAGAATGGCCACTCAGTTAGGTTGTAGTTCTTGGTTTATGGTGCAATGAGCTTTAGGCCCCTTCCTGGCTTGCTGATCTAAACCAGTTTCCCTCCTCTGATGCTTGGGAACTTTGCCAACTCAGGCACTCCTGTTCTTTTCTATGGGTATCTTGAGACCCCACTGTCCCACCTGGGATTCTGTCCCACTTCATCACTAAGCGCCTTTCAGTCAGGGAAGTATCTCACTGGAGCAATTTTTTAAAGGTCCAAATCACTTTTGATTTTGAACACCAGGACCAAATCACCTTTCAGTAGCTGGCTTATGCAGACTCCTTCCCCCCACCATTTGTATAGTTCCAGCCATTTTTTTCTTATATATCAGTTTGGATTCATAGGTGTTCAGGATGACTTGATAGTTATCTAGCTAAATAAAGGAACCAGATGAAGTCTGGACCCCTATTCTTCTACCATCTTGCCTTGAACCCCACAGAATTTTATTTAAACCATTATATTCCACTCTACCTTTACTAGCATATAATGTGTATTTCATTTCCTCTACTAGAATGTAAATTCCAAGAAACCATATATTATTTGTCATTGTATCAAATAAAGGACTATATATAGTTCTGTGCATAAAATAGATTCTTAATTGAAGAATTGAATCAAATCAATATTTTGTATAAATACATGTATTATCTTCTCTGTTTAACTACTAACGGAATAATCTTAGGGATGATATTTTTGGCACTTTGCTTCTACAAATAATTTTTCCATCACTCATTTCTTATTGAAATTATATGGCTGGGATTATTAGTGTCACTCAATCAGTGATTCCAAATTTTTGTTTTGCAACATGGCACAATTATCTCAGGTAGTATCATTAAATTTTCAAAAAGATCTTAACATAAAACTCTCTCTCAATTCAGAAAATTTCCACACATTTCCATTTTGCTTTGGAGATAAGGGAGGCATAGATATCTTGAAACCTAAAAGATTGCACTACAAAATTTCACAATTTCAATTTTTTTTATGTACCACAGTTTTATTTTTTTATGCTGTTTTATTTTTATTTTTTAAATTTCTTTTTATTGGAGTTCAATTTGCCAACATATAGCATAACACCCAGTGCTCATCCCATCAAGTGCCCCCCTCAGTGCCCATCACCCAGTCACTCCAACCCCCCGCCCACCTCCCTTTCCACCACCCCTTGTTCGTTTCCCAGAGTTAGGAGTCTCTCATGTTCTGTCACCCTCTCTGATATTTCCCACTCATTTTCTCTACTTTCCCCTTAATTCCCTTTCACTATTTTTTATATTACCCAAATGAATGAGACCATAAAATGTTTATCCTTCTCTGATTGACTTATTTCACTCAGCATAATACCCTCCAGTTCCATCCACGTCGAAGCAAATGGTGGGTATTTGTCGTTTCTAATGGTGTATCACAGTTTTAGATATTCCTGCCTGCTAGAGGAAGGGACACATTTGTAATTTGATATAATATGTGTAATTCGATTTGTGATTATTGAACTACCCCTACAGCCCAAGAATAAGTCCCACTTGATTGTGGTGAATAATTCTTCTAATATACTGTTGGACTTGATTTGCCAGTATTTTGTTGAGAATTTTTCCATCCATGTTCACCAGGAATATTGGCCTATAATTCTCCTTTTTAGTGTGTGGGGGTCTATGTCTGGTTTTGGAATCAAGGTAATGTTGGTCTTGCAGAATGAGTTTGAAAGTTTTCCTTCCATTTCTATTTTTTGAATTTTTTTGAGAATAATAGCTATTAACTCTTCTTTAAATGTTTGGTATAAGTCTCCTTACAAGTCATCTGCCCCTGGACTTTTATTTTTTAGGAGATGTATTATTACTGATTCTATTTCTTTGCTGGTTATGGGTCTGTTCAAATTATCTATTTCTTCCTATTTCAGTTTTGGTAGTTTGTATGTTTGTAGGAATTTTTCCATTTGTTCCAGTTTGCCTAGTTTGTTGGCATATTAGTTTTCATAATATTCTCATGATTTCTTATATTTCTGCTATGCTCGTTGTGATCTCTCCTCTTTCAGTCACAATTTTATTTATTTGGGTCCTTTCTTCTTTTCCTTTTGATAAGACTTGAGTTTATCAGTTTTATTAATTCTTTCATGAATCAGCTCTTAAATGAGTTTATCTGTTGTACTGGTTTTGTTGGTTTGTGTCTATGTTATTTATTTCTGCTCTAATCTTTATTTTTCCCTTCTTATGTTGGCTTTAGGCTTTATTTGCTGAGGCTTTTCTATCTCCTTTATGTGTAAGGTTAGTTTGTGCATTTGATAATTTTTGATTCTTGAGATAGGCCTGTATTACTTACACCAAGCTATACCTCCCTCTTATGACTGTTTTTGCTGCATCCCAAATGTTTTAGGATATCACGTTTTCATTTCCATTTGCTTCCATGTACTTTTGTATTTCTTCTATTTCCTGGTTAACTGATTCATTCTTTAGTAAGGTGTTTTTTAACCTCCATGTATCTGTGGTCATTCAATTTTTTTTTCTTGTGGTTGACTTCAACTTTCATAACATGATTGGAAAATATTCATGTTATGATCTCAATCTTTTTGTACTTGTTAAGAACTGATTTGTGACCCAGTATATGATCTATTCTGGAGAGTGTTCCATATGCACTTGAAAAGAATGTGGATTCTGCTGTTTTAGTACTCTGAATATATTTGTTAAGTCTACCTGTTCCAGTGTGTCATTCGAAGCCATTGTATCTTTGTTGATTTTTTTAAAAGATTTTATTGATTTATTCATGAGAGAAACACACACACACACACACACAGAGAGAGAGAGAGAGAGAGAGAGAGAGAGAGAGAGAGGCAGAGACACAGGCAGAAGGAGAAGCAGGCTCCATGCAGGGAGCCTGATGCGGGACTCGATCCCAGAACTCCAGGATTACACCCTGGGCCAAAGGCAGGTGCTAAACTGCTGAGCCACCCAGAGATCCCTCCTTGTTGGTTTTGTGTTTAGATGATCCACCATGCCATAAGTAGGATGTTAAAGTCCCCTAGTATTATTGTATTATTATTATTATGATTGAGTGTCTTTATATTTGTTATTAACTGATTTATAGATTTGGGTGCTCCTAAGTTGGGGGCATGAATATATACATTCTTAGATCTTCTTGATGGATATACCCATTAATTATGATGTAGTGCTCTTCTTCATCTCTTGTTACAGTCTTTCTTTTAAAATCTAGTTTGATATAAATTTGCCTACTTCAGCTTTCTTTTGACAGCCATTAGCATGAGAGATTGTTCTCCATCCCCTCACTTTCAATCTGCAGGTGTCTTTAGACCTTAAATGAATCTCTTCTAGGGAGCATTAGATGGGTCTTTCTAAATCCATTCTGATATCGCAAGTTTTTTGATTGAGGCATTTAATCCATTTCCAGTCAGAGTGATTATTGATAGATATAAATTTTGTGTTACTGGTAAAGTTAGTATTTCTGGTGATATTCTCTTGCTTTTCAGTCTTTGTTGCTTTTGGTCATCTTATACCCTCTCAGAATCCCACTTAATATTTCTTGCAGGACTGATTTAGTGGTCATGAATTCCTTTAGTTTTTGTTTGTCAGGAAGCTCCTTAACTCTCCCTGTATTCTGAGTGGCAGCCTTGCTGGATAAAGTATTCTTGGCTGGATAATTCAACCATTCAGTTGTTGAATATGTCATGACACTCTCTTCTGGCCTGCCAACTTTCTGTGCACAGATCTGCTGCCAGCACAATCTGTCTTCCCTTATAGGCCAAGGACATTTCTCCCCCTTCAGTATCCTTTTCTTATCGGTGTATTTTGTCTATCTGGGTATGAAATGTCTTGGTGATGAGCAGATTTTAACCACATACCTGAAATACTACACAGGAGTAGTATGCCGCCTGGCAGGCAGCTCAAGTACAGGCAGAGTGAAGGCAGAGATCGGGCAGAATCTGGGGGGAAAAAGAGAGATGATTATTTGCTGTTCTGTGAGGGCTTCCTGAAAAGTGGTAGGTGTAGGCTCCCCGGCCAGGGAACCACAGAGCAAGACAACACCACTTTTACCGCACCCATCAGCACTGACCAACGTCAGTGAGCAAAATAGCATCACCTATTGGACCATTGTAAGAGCTACTTACACCAAGCTATGCCCCCCTGCATCCTTCAGGTGCATCTCCAAGAGGGCAAGTGCCAAGAATCAGCATAGCAGGCACTGCCCCAAGAAGACCTGCACAAACCCCTTGCATGAATCAAGTCAGTTGATCGTAGAGTGCTCCAACACTGCATCTCTCTTCTTCTGCTTAGTGTAGGTTTCACTTGCTGTTCTCCAGTTCCTTTAGGTGTGAGGTTAGCTTGTGTATTTGTGTTTTTTCCAATTTTTTGAGGGAGGCTTGTATTGCGATGTATTTCCCTCTGAGGACTGCTTTTCCTATACCCAAAGATTTTGAATGGTTGTATCTCCATTTTCATTAGTTTCCATGAATCTTTATAATTTTTCTCTAATTTCCTGGTTGACCCATTCATATTTCAGTAGGATGCTCTTTAACCTCCGTGTGTTTGAGTTTCTTCTAAATTTCTTCTTGGGATCGAGTTCTAGTTTCAAAGCATTGTGGTGTGAAAATATGCAGGGGACAATCCCAATTTTTGGTAATGGTTGAGACCTGATTGGTGACCCAGTATGTGGTCTGTTCTGCAGAAAGTTCCATACGCACTTGAGAAGAATGTGTATTCAGCTGTGTTCACATGGAAAATTCCATATACATCTGTGAAATCCATTTGGTCCAGTGTATCATTTAAAGCCCTTGTTTCTTTGGTTATGTTGTTCTTATAAGATCTGTCATTTGCAGAAAGTGCGGCCTTGAAGTGTTGAAGTCTCCTACTGTTAGTGTATTATTATCTAAGTAAGTCTTTACTTTGGTTACTTTTTTTAAGATTTTTATTTATTCATTCATGAGAAGCACAGAGAGGAGAGAGAGAGGCAGAGACACAGGCAGAGGGAGAAGCAGGCTCCATGCAGGGAGCCCGACGTGGGACTCGAACCCGGGTCTCCGGGATCACGCCCTGGGCTGAAGGCGGCGCTAAACCGCTGAGCCACGGGGGCTGCTCATTTACTTTGTTTATTAATTGATTAATATACTTGGCAGCTCCCACATTAGGGACATAAATATTCATGATTATTAGGTCTTCTTGTTGGATAGACCCTTTAAGTATGATATAGTGTCCCTCTTCATCTCTTACTACAGTCTTTAGGATAGACTTTAATTTATCTGATATGAGGATTGCTACCCCAGCTTTCTTTTGAGGATCATTTGAATGGTAAATGGTTCTCCACCCTTCCATTTTCAGCCTGGAGGTGTCCTTAGGTCTAAAATGAGTCTCTTGTAAACAGTAAATAGATGGGTCTTGCTTTTTTATCCACTCCAATACCCTGCATCATTTGATGGGATCATTTAGCCCATTCACGTTCAGAGTAACTTCAAAGATATGAATTTAGTGTCATCACAATACTTATTCAGTCCCTATTTTTGTGGATTATTTCTTTGGGCCTGCTCTTTCTTCTATAGGTCCCCCTTAATATTTCTTGCAGATCTGGTTTGGGTGATCACATATTCTTTCTGTTTCTGCCTATCTTGGATGCTCTTTATTTCTCCTTCTATTCTGAATGAGAGCCTTGCTGGATACAGTATTCTTGGCTGCATGTTCCTCTCATTTAGTGCCCTGAATATATCCTGCCAGCCCTTTTTGGCCTGCGAGGTCTCTGTGGAGAGGTCTGCTGTTAATCTTATATTTCTCCCCATATAAATTAGGAATCTTTTATGTCTCACGTTGCTTTGAGAATTTTCTCTTTATCTTTGGTATTTGCAAGTTTTACTATTCAATGTCAAGTGTTAACTGTTTTTATTGATTTTGGGGAGTCCTCTATATCTCTTAGATCTCAATGTCTGGTTTCTTCCCCAGGTTAGGGAAGTTCTCAGCTATGATTTGTTCAAATATACTTTGTGGTCCTCTCTCTCTCTCTCTCTCTCTCTCTCTCTCTCAGCCTCTTCTGGAATCCCAATTAGATGTAAATTCTTCTTTCTCAAGCTATCATTTATTTCCCTAAGCCTTTCCTCGTGGCTCTTAATTGTTTTTCTCTTCTTTCCTAAGCTTCCTTCCTTATCATCAACTGGTTTTCTATGTCACTCTCTCTTTCTTCCACCTCATTAACCCTAGCAGTTAGGACACCAGTTTGGATTGCATCTTATTTAATCTATTTTTAATTTTGGCCTGATTAGATCCCAATTCTGAAGTAACAAAGTCTCTAGAGTCCTTTATGTTTTTTTCTAGAGCCACCAGTAGTTTTATAACTGTACTTCTGAATTGACTTTCTGACATTGTATTGGAATCCAAATTCTGTAATTCTGTGGCAGAGAGTATTGTGTCTTTCTTTTGTGACTCATTTGCACTTTGTCCAGTGCAAAGTGGCTTTATGACTGGGATGAGTCAAAAATATCAACCATGGCCTAAGTAAAATACTCCCTACATGATTCCGAAGAGGTCAGAGTCCAGAAAATAAAAGAAAACAGAAGTATTGAACAAAATAAAACAAAAGGAACACTAAAGTGAAATTTTTAAAAACAAATTAGTAAAAATAAAAGGCAAAAACTACAAACAAAGAAGAAAAAAGAAAAAGAAAAAAGTAAATAAAAGATGAAAAAGAGAAAAAAGGGGGTGGTGGTGGTGAAAAAGTGGTAGTGGATAGAGAATGTAGTCTACACGAGGCATCCTAGAGGATGATCCTTTTGATACTGAGTGTATTTTGTTCCATATGTTAGAAGATGATCAATCCCCAATTTACATAAACCAGCAATAGAAAGCCCCAACATTGATCACAAAAACATGAACAAGATAAAAGATGGGAATGAAAAGAGAATATAATCTCACAGAATGAACTAGTACGATATTCCACTTGGTTCGGGGTGTAGGTTCTTCATGTTTTAGAAGTATTAACTTCTGCCATTGTAAAACAAAATGAAGCAGAAACACACACACACACACACAAAAAAAATAGATATCTTTTATACCTACCAAAATTAAATTGAGTATGTTGAAGGGGGGAACTGGAAAATATATCTATGTCCTGTAATTTGAAATATGCAAGTCAAAAAGGAAAAAAACTTAAAAATGAAAGCTGGTAAAATATTGTAGTTTAGGTGGGGAAAGAGAAAAAATTATTGGAAATTTTTAGTCTGATATAAAAACAAGTCATAATGAAAAAAAAAAAAACAAGTCATAATGGAAAAAGAGAAAAACGGACCCTCTAGTTCTATATACTATTTTCCCTCAGTCATGGAGCTTCCAGTCCTGCTTCGTTAATAAACTTGCTCTTCCCTCTTTCTTCCAGCTGATCTTCTGGGGGAGATTCTGCTGTGCTGATTCTCAAGTGTCTGTGCCTGGGGGATTTGCCCCACACCCCGCCAGGTGCCCGGCTCAGTGGGAGCTGTTTCTCATATGAGGCCTTTGTTCCCTAGAAGCCCCACCTCTCCCAAAAGTAAGGAGAAACACCAATGGTGGTGGCCAGATTTCCAGCTCTGGAGTCAGCTCCCCGAGAGTCACTAACTGCAGCTCTCAGTCTGCACTGGCCCAGATGCCCCCAAGCCGGTGCCACAGCAATTTCTTGCAAGATATAGCTATGAAGGCAAGGGAAACAGGTCTCTCCTCTTTCATTTATGATCTTATTAATTTGTCTTTTTTCTTATTAGTAAGGGTGGCCAATGTATACCTATCTTATTAATTCTTTCTTTTTTTAATTTTTTATTTATTCATGATAGTCACAGAGAGAGAGAGAGAGAGAGAGAGAGGCAGAGACACAGGCAGAGGGAGAAGCAGGCTCCATGCACCGGGAGCCCGATGTGGGACTCGATCCCGGGTCTCCAGGATCGCGCCCTGGGCCAAAGGCAGGCGGTAAACTGCTGCGCCACCCAGGGTTCCCTTATTAATTCTTTCAAAGAACCAATTCCTGGTTTTGTTGGTGTATTCTACAGTTCTTCTGGTCTCTATTTCATTGAGTTCTGCTTGAATCCTTATTATCTCTCCTCTTAATGTTTGGTGTAGGTTTTGCTTGCTGTTCTATCTCCAGTTCCTTTAGCTGTGAGGTTAGCTTGTGTATTTGAGTTTTTTCCCAAATTTTTGAGGGAAGCTTGTATTGTGATGTATTTCCCTCTGAGCACTGCTTTTGCTGTATCCCAAAGATTTTGAACGGTTGTATCTTCATTTTCATTAGTTTCCATTATCTTTTTAATTCTTTTCTAATTTCCTGTTTGACTAATTCAACTTTTAATAGGATGCTCTTTAACCTCCACGTGTTTCAGTTTCTTCCAATTTTTTTCTTGTGATTGAGTTCTAGTTTCAGAGTGTTGTGGTCTGAAAATATGCAGGGGACAATCCCAGCCTTTTGGTATCGGTTGAGACCTGATTTGTGACCCAGTATGTGGTCTATTCTGAAGAAAGTTCCATGTGTGCTTGAGAAGAATGTGTATTCAGTTGCGTTCAGATGGAAAATTCTATATATACCTGTGAAATCCTTCTGGTCCAGTGTATCATTTAAAGCTTTTGTTTCTTTGGTAATGTTCTTAGAAAATCTGTCATTTGGGATCCCTGGGTGGCGCAGCGGTTTGGCGCCTGCCTTTGGCCCAGGGCGCGATCCTGGAGACCCCGGATCGAATCCCACATCGGGCTCCTGGTGCATGGAGCCTGCTTCTCCCTCTGCCTGTGTCTCTGCCTCTCTTTCTCTCTGCGTGACTATCATAAATAAATAAAAATTAAAAAAAAAAAGAAAAAAAAGAAAATCTGTCATTTGCAGAAAGTGCTGTGTTAAAGTGTTGAAGTCCACAACGATTAGTGTTTTATTATCTAAGTATGTCTTTACTTTTATTATTAAATTTTTATGGGGAAGTATCAAGCATTTTTTAAAAATTTTATTGGAGTTCTATTTGCCAATATAGTATAATACCCAGTCCTCATCCCGTCAAGTGCCCCTCCTCAGTGCCCGTCACAAAGTCACCCCATGCTCCTGCCTGCCTCCCCTTCCAGTACCCCTTGTTCGTTTCCCAGAGTTAGGAGTCTCTCATGTTCTTTCACCCTTTGATTTTCCCCACTCATTTTCTCTCCTTTCCCTTATGATCCCTTTCACTATTTTTTATATTCCCAGAATGAGTGAAACCATATAATGATTGACTTACTTAACAACATAATACCTTCCAGGTCCATCGACCTCAAAGCAAATCGTGGGTATTAGTCCTTTCCAATGGCTGAGTAACATTCCATTGTATATATAGATCACATCTTCCTTATCCATTCATTCTTCAATGGACACCAAGGCTCCTCCCACAGTTTCGCTATTGTGGACATTGCTGCTATAAACATTGAGGTGCACGTGTCTCAGTTGTTCACTGCATCTGTATCTTTGGAGTAAATACCCAGTAGTGCAATTGCTGGGTCGTAGGGTAGTTCTATTTTAAACTCTTTGAAGAACCTCCACACAATTTTCTAGAAGGCTTTACCAGTTCACATTCCCACCAACAGTGCAGGAGGGTTCCTCTTCCTCCACAGCCTCTCCAAAATTTGTTGTTTCCTGTCTTGTTTATTTTCTCCATTCTCACTGGTGTGAGGTGGTATCTCATTGTGGTTTTGATTTGTATTTCCCTGATGGCAAGTGATGCAGAGTATTTTCTCATGTGCTTGTTGGCCATGTGTATGTCTTCTTTGGTGAAATTTCCATTCATGTCTTTTGCTCATTTCATGATTGGATTGTTTATTTCTTTGTTGTTGAGTTTAATCAGTTCTTTATAGAACTTAAATACTAGCCTTCTTTGAGATATGTCATTTGCAAATATCTTCTCCCATTCTGTAAGTTGTCCTTTAGTTTTGTTGACTGTTTCTTTTTCTGTCAGAACTTTGGTTATTAATTGATTGATATGGTAGGCAGCTCCCACATTAGGAGCATAAATATTCATAATTGTTAGGTCTTCTTGTTGGATAGATACTTTAAGTATGATATAGGATCCCTCTTCATCTCTTACTATAGTCTTTGGGATGGAATTTAATTTACCTGATATGAGGATTGCTACCCCAGCTTTCTTTTAAGGGCCGTTTGAATGATAAATGGTTCTCCACCCTTTCATTTTCAACCTGGAGGTGTCCTTAGGTCTAAAATAAGTCTCTTGTAGACAGCAAATAGATGGGTCTTGCTTTTTTATCCATTCTGAAACCTTGCATCATTTGATGGGATCATTTAGCCCATTCACGTTCAGAGTAACTTCAAAGATATGAATTTACTGTCATCATAATACTTATTTAGCCCCTGTTTTGTGGATTATTTCTTTGGGCTTTCTCTTTCTTCTACAGGTCCCCCCTTAATATTTCTTGCAGAGCTGGTTTGGTGGTCACATATTCTTTCAGTTTCTGCCTATCTCAGAAGATCTTTATTTTTCCTTCTATTCTGAATGAGAGCCTTGCTGAATAGAGTATTCTTGGCTGCATGTTCTTTTCATTTTGTGCCCTGAATATATCCTGCCAGCCCTCTCTGGCCAGCCAGGTCTCTGTGGAGAGTTCTGCTCTTAATCTAATATTTCTTCCCACATAAGTAGGAATCTCTTGTCTCTTGCTGCTTTAAAGAAGACATAGACATGGCCAACATGCATATGAGAAAATGCTCTGCCTCACTTGCCATCAGGGAAATACAAATCAAAACCACAATGAGATACCAACTCACACCAGTGAGAATGGGGAACATTAACAAGGCAGGAAACCACAAATGTTGGAGAGGATCCGGAGAAAAGGGAACCCTCTTACACTGTTGGTGGGAATGTGAACTGGTGCAGCCACTCTGGAAAACTGTGTGGAGGTTCCTCAAAGAGTTAAAAATAGACCTGCCCTACGACCCAGCAATTGCACTGTTGGGGATTTACCCCAAAGATACAGATGCAATGAAACGCCAGGACACCTGCACCCCGATGTTTCTAGCAGCAATGTCCACAATAGCCAAACTGTGGAAGGAGCCTCGGTGTCCATCGAAAGATGAGTGGATAAAGAAGATGTGGTTTATGTATACAATGGAATATTTCTCAGCTATTAGAAATGACAAATACCCACCATTTGCTTCAACGTGGATGGAAATGGGGGGGGTATTATGCTGAGCGAAGTAAGTCAGTCGGAGAAGGACAAACATTATATGTTCTCATTCATTTGGGGAATATAAATAATAGTGAAAGGGCATATAAGGGAAGGGAGAAGAAATGTGTGGGAAATATCAGAAAGGGAGACAGAACGTAAAGATTGCTAACTCTGGGAAACGAACTAGGGGTGGTAGAAGGGGAGGAGGGCGGGGGGTGGGAGTGAATGGGTGACGGGCACTGGGGGTTATTCTGTATGTTGGTAAATTGAACACCAATAAAAAATAAATTTTAAAAAAAGATTTTTCTCATCATCTTTGGAATTTGCACATTTCACTATTAAATGTCGAGGTGTTGAATGGTTTTTACTGATTTTAGAGGGGACCTCTCTATCTCCTGGATATGAATGCATGTTTCCCTACCCAAATTAGGAAAGTTCTCACTTATGATTTGTCCAAATATACTTTTTGGCCCTCTCTCCCTCTTGACATTTTCGGGAACCCCAATTATATGTACATTCTTCCTTCTGAGGCTATCATTTTATTCCCTTAACCTTTCCTCGTGGTCTTTTAATTGTTTTTTTCTTTTTTTCCTCAGCTTCCTTCCTTGCCATCAACTTCTCTGCTATGTCACTCGCTCTTTCTTTTACTTCATGTACCCTCATCATTAGGACCTCCAGTTTCAATTGCATCTCATTTTTACTGATTTTTAACTTCAGCCTGATTAGATCTAAATTCTGCAGTCATGAAGTCTCTTGAATCTTTTATGATTTTTTTCAGAGCCACCAGTATATTTATAATTGTGCTTCTGAATTGGCTTTCTGACATCAAATAGTAATCCAAATTCTGTAACTCTGTGGCAGAGAGGACTGTTTCTGATTCCTTCTTTTGTGGTGAGTTCTTTCTAGTCATTTTGCTCAGTTCCAGTTGGCTATGAGTGGGCTGAGTCAAGAATATCAACCACAACCTAACTAAATTTCACCCTAGATGGTTTTGCCGAGGTCAGAGATCAGAAATTGAAAATAAAGATCAGGACAAAATAAAATAAAAAGACCACTAAATTGAAAAACAAATTTTGAAACAAATAGTAAAAAATAAAAGGTCAAGAATCCCAGAGAAGAGAAAAAAAGGAGAAGATTAAAAAGGGGGGGGGGGGAACTGGGAGATGGTGATGGTGAAGAAGTTGTAGTGGAGGGGGAATGTAGTAGTCTACCTGAGGGGTTTAGAGGGTGATCCTCTTGTTTTTGAGTATATATAGTTCTGTATGTTAGAATATGCTCAGTCCCAAATTTATATAAATCAGAAATACTTGTAGAAGGCCCTAACATTGACCACCAAAACATAAATGAGATAAAAGAGGGGGGCAGAATGGTAATGAGGAATCTCACAGAATGAACCAGTACAGTATACCACTTGGTTCTGGGTACATGCTCATCGTGTTTTAGAAGGTATTAACTTCAGCCATTGTAGAACAAAATGAGGCAGAGAAAACAAAAAACACAAAACGAAAAACCATATCTCATATATCTCCCAATATTAGATTATGTTGAAGGGAATCTAGAAGTGGAAAATATATCTAAGATTCTTCCCTTTTGACTTTCATAGTTCTACAATTAAGTCATGTAATTGAGCATGCTTTCTGTTGTTTTAAGCCTCCTGGTTTGTGATAGTCTGTTTTGGAAGTCCTAGGAAACTAACACACCAGAAGATCAGATCATTAGGGCAGGAACAGTGCTGTTTTATTCACTTACACCCAGCACCTAATTGGTACATCACGTATAACAAGTGTTTCAGTGATTGCTTATTATCTTGTTTGACATTTTCTCGTTCTCAGCATGAATCTCTTTTAGTCTGTGTGTTTGTGTCTAGGTGCATCATATACACACACATTGTCTTTGGATAAACTATTTGAAAGTAATTACAAACATCATGAATGGCACGTCATTTCCCTAAATACTTGAGTTTGTATTTTTTAAGAACAGTAGCAGTTTCCCATATAACCAGGATATTGTTATCAAACCTAAGAAATGTAACACTGATACAATGATCTTATCTAACATATAGCTTATATTATCCAAATCCCCTCAGTTGTCCCATAAAATGTTCTTTATAACTATGCGTGATTTTTTTAAACATGAGATCCTATCAAAGATTCAAAAAAAGATACAATTAAGACATGCATTTGTAGAACTATGAAAGTCAAAATGGAAGAATCTTAAAAATGAAGAGGTGGTAAAATATTGTAGCTAAGGTGGGAAAAGAGAAAAAATATTGGAAAATTTACTCAGATATAAAAATGAGTTGTTTAAAAAGGGGGAGCCCTCTAGTTCTACATACTATTTTCCCTCAGTCCCGAAGCTTTCCAGCACTGCTTGGTCAAGAACTTGCTCTTCCCCTGTTCTTCCAGCTGGTCATTTGGGGGAGCGACCTGCTTTGCTGACTCTCAGGTACATGTACCTGGGGGAGATGCCCCACCCCCTGCCAGGTGCCAGGCTCAGTGGGAGGTGTTTACCCTGTGAGGCCTCTGTCCCAGGTGGCCCTGTGTGCCCAGGCACAAGGTGACACATGGAGGAACAACACTGGCAACCAGATCTCCAGCTCTGGAATGAGCTCCCCCAGTAGCCACCCATAGTACCCAGTCCACACTGGCCTAGATGCTCTTGGCGGCACTGATCTGCACAGTTTGGGGGCGCCTGGTGGCAGAAGAGTCCTCTCTGTCCTGTGCCCTCCCCCCTCCACCTGTCCTGGGGTGATTGTAGGATCGTGGGCTGTGTCCAATCAGCCCCCTGAGATCCGGAGCCCTGTGCTGCTGGAATCCCGCTCCCAAGTCTGCGGTTCCCAAAATCAGCAGGGGAAGACCCCCACCTGGAGCCCCCTCCTGACCACCAGGCTTCTCCCTGATGCCCAACCAGTGTGTGCTCCAGCCCTTTACCAAGATCAGCCTGCAGTGTGCTGTGCACTTTCCCTTGGGCACCCCTCCTCTATTAGTGACTCCGGGGAAACTGGAGGCTTCACTGCCCCTCCTGCAATTCTGCCTGATTTCCCTTCTAAGCAGAGGGGAAGAATCTGGTGTGGATTTTTAAAGTTCCCGCTTCTCTGGGGCTGGGCTTTCCTGTCCCAGTGGTTCCTGCTGCCCATTCTTATCCTGGCTCCTCACGGGGCCCCTCCACCACTTGATTCTGTTTTATTTCATTTTTTCCCCACCTTTCTACCTTGTTAGAAGTGAAAACCCTTCTCTCTGTAGTGTTCCAGCTGTCCTCTCTTTATTTTTTTTTTGTCCTCTCTTTAAATCTCAGGTTGGATTCATAGGTGTTCAGGATGGTTTGGAAGTTATCCAGGTAAATTGGTGGGACCAGGTGAGTTGAGGACTCCTACCCTTCCACCATCCTGCCCCCCCTACAAATATCTTCTGAAAATACTTAACAAACTCAACACCAAAAAACAAATAATCCAGTTAAGAAATGGGAGGAAAACATGAATTGACACTTTTTCAAAGAATATATCCAATATGGCTAATAGACACATATGCTCAATATCACACATCATCAGGGAAATGCATATCAAAACCATGATGAGATATCACCTCACACCAGTCAGCATGCTAAAATTAATAACACAAGAAACACAGGTGTTGGTGAGGCTGTGAAGAAAGGGGAACACTCTTGCACCATTGGTGGGAATGCAAACGGGTGCAGCACTCTAGAGAACAATATGGAGGTTCCTCAAAATGTTAAAATTAGAGCTACCCTATTACCCAGGAATTACATTTCTAGGCATTTATCCAAAAGATACAAACATAATGATTTGAAGGGGCAATTGCACCTCAATGTTTATAGCAGCAAAGCTCACTATTGCCAAAATATGGAAAGAGCACAGGTGTCCACTGACAGATTAAAGGTTAAAGAAGATGTGACATATATATCACATCTATATGTATATGGAATATTACTCAGCCATCAAAAATGAAATCTTATCATTTGCAATGACATGGTTGGAGTTAGAGTATATTATGTTAAGTGAAATAAGCCAGTCAGAGAAACACAAATGCCAAATTATTTCATTCATATATGGAATTTAAGAAAGAAAACAGATGGATATATCAGAAGGGTGAAAAGGGGAAAAATGAGAGAGGGAACCAAACCATAAGAGACTCTTAAGGATAGAGAACAAACTGAAGGTTGATGGAGGGAGGGAGGTTGGGAATGGGTTAGATATATGGTGGGTATTAAAGAGGGCATTTGTTGGGGAACCTGGGTGGTTCAGTCAGTTAAGCTTCCAATTCTTGATTTTAACTTAGGTCATGATCTTAAGGTTGTGAGTTTGAGCCCCACATTGTGCTCTATGCTGAATGTGTATCCTGTTTAATATTTTCTCTCTCCCTCTACCCCTCCCCCCTGCTTGAGTGCTCTCTTTCTCTAAAAAGTAAATAAATAAAGAAAAATAAAAGAAGTCAATTGTGATGAACACTGGATGCTTTATGTAAGTGATGAATCACTGAAATCCACTCCAGAAACCAATACTGCACTATATGTTCCTAACTTAAATTTAAATTAAAAAAGAAAGAAAGATATAGTAATAAATATATATGAATATTATATATATGTATAGGAATATTACTCAGCCATAAGAAAGAATGAAGTCTTGGGCAGCCTGGTGGCTCAGCAGTTTAGCACCACCTTCAGCCCAGGGCATAATCCTGGAGACCCGAGATCGAGTCCGACATTGGGCTCCCTGCATGGAGCCTAATTCTCCCTCTGCCTGTGTCTCTACCTCTCTGTCTCTCTGTTTCCCATGAGTAAATAAATAAAATATTTAAAAAAAAACAATATTTGAAAAAAAAGAAAGAACAAAGTCTTGCCATGTATAATCTTGCAGTGATATGAATGGAGCTAAAGAGTATTATACTAAGTAAAATAAGTCAGTCAGAGAAAGACAAATACCATATTATTCATTCATGTGGAATTTGGAAACAAACAAAAAAGGGAAAAAGGGGAAAAGAAAAGAGAGAGGCAAATCAAGAAACAGACTCATCTACTGAGAACAAACTGATGGTTATCAGAGGGATGTTGGGTGGGAGGATTGGCTAAACTCAATACAAAAAAAAATGAGAGCAGTAAGTTTCAGGTTCTTCAAGCACATTTAAACACTGAAAATATATTCACTGTAATTTATATTGGAAAAATATGGGGAGATCACTCTTTTCCCTACAAAATAAAAGTTGGTCAAAGGCAGTGATTAGCTCTTTTTTTATTTTATGATTAGCTCTTTTAATTGTAGAATCTTCTCAGGATCTTTCTTAAATGAATGAACCATTCTTCCTCAAAGTGACTGTCTGCAGCAGAAATGATTGACTTTCAGAATGCATTCTTTATTCTTAGGTAACAGATGCCATTTATGAATATCCATCACCCTCAGGATTTTACTATTTCCACTCTGCGATATCCAGCAAGTTATTAAGAAGATCTTTGAGGGTACATTTATAAACAGGAAGTGCTTAGTAATTAATCTAAATATTAGTTCAATAATATGATGAAATGATGATGAAAATATTAGTTCAATAATATATATTTATACTCCTCAAACTCCCAAATACCTTTTTTTTCCTAAAGTCTGCTACTCTGCTGAATGTTTCCTTCCCTTCATCCTCCTTTTTACTCCTACACATACGTGAAATAAATTATGTTAACCTGGACTCCCTTCTTAAATAAACAAACATTAATCACCCACTTTGGACTGTGCCTCATTCAAAATATTATGCATTAATCTATTCTGGATGCTAAAAATGAGTTTTATAATTAGCATTGGGTAACACAGGAGACCCCTTTCCAGAGGAAGCAAACTCTGCACCTTTTCCCATAAACTGAAGAGGTAAATGCAAATTGAGCAGATAAGTTTATAAGGCAAATGTCCATTGCCCTTTGTCATTATTTCAACCCTGCTTAACAATGTTTGATTCTAGAGAAGGCAATTCAGTTGATATCCATTGTTCTGATAGGATAGGCAGTATTTTTATTAGCAGCCCTCAGTGACATGATATGTTGGTAGTAGCAGGAAATGGACACAAATAGACCAATATAATAAATATTCTTATACAATTACATGTTAATAACACCAAGAACTCTGTATCAAAAAATAACATTCCAGTCAGTCAATCATGATAAAATATATTTTAAAAGTAATATAACAAGTGTGATTTTTGAGTTCAAATCCCTCAGTTATAAGTCTCTTGATGGGGTGCCTGTGTAGCTCAGTCAACTAATACCTCAACTCTTGCGGGGGGAGGGGCAAGACGGGGGAAGAGTAGGGTCCCCAAGTCACCTGTCCCCACCAAATTACCTAGAAAACCTTCAAATCATCCTGAAAATCTATGAATTCGCCCTGAGAATTAAAGAGAGAACACCTGGAATGCTACAGTGAGAAGAGTTCGTGCTTCTATCAAGGTAGGAAGACGGGGAAAAAGAAATAAAGAAACAAAAGGCATCCAAGGGGGAGGGGCCCGCGAGGAGCCGGGCTGAGGCCGGGGCGAGTGTCCCCAGGACAGGAGAGCCCCGTCCCGGAGGAGCAGGAGCTGCACCGACCTTCCCGGGGGAAAGGGGCTCGCGGGGAGGTGGAGCAGGACCCAGGAGGGCGGGGATGCCCTCGGGCTCCCGGGGACACTGACAGACACCTGCGCCCCGGGAGAGTGCGCCGAGCTCCCTAAGGGCTGCAGCGCGCACGGCGGGACCCGGAGCAGCTCGGGGGGGTCGGGGGGGCTCCGCAGAGGGGGCTGCGGGGCGGGACCAGCTGTGGGGGGCTCGGGGGCGGCTCCGCGGAGGGGGCTGCGGGGCGGGAGCAGCTCGGGGGGCTCGGGGGCGGCTCCGCGGAGGGGGCTGCGGGGCGGGAGCAGCTCGGGGGGCTCGGGGGCGGCTCCGCGGAGGGGGCTGCGGGGCGGGAGCGCGAAACCAACAGCACAGACCCCGGAGCCCAGGGCGCTGGGACACAGCCCAGGATCCGGCCTCCCCCGGGACAGGCAGAGGCCGGGAGGGCCCAGGACAGCGAGGACGCTCCTGCCCCAGCTGAGCAGATCAGCGGCCCCGCCCGGAGCCTCCAGGCCCTGCAGACGGAGAGCTCCGGAGCTACTGCGGGGGCTGACTCCAGGGCTGCAGAGCTGGCCCCGCCACTGCGGTTGTTCCTCCTGGGGCCTCACGGGGTGAACAGCCCCCCTGAGCCCTGCACCAGGCAGGGGGCGGAGCAGCTCCCCCAAGTGCTAACACCTGAAAATCAGCACAGCAGGTCCCTCCCCCAGAAGACCAGCTAGACGGACAAGTTCCAGAGGAAGTCAAGGGACTTAAAGTATACAGAATCAGAAGATACTGCCCCATGGGTTTTTTTGGTTTTTTTTTTGCCTTGTGATTTTTGATTTCTGTTTGCTTCCCCCACCCTTTTTTTCGCTTTCTTTTGCTTTCACTTTTTCAACTCTTTCTTTCTTATCTTCTATTTTTTTTTTCTTTTTCTCTTTTTGTTCCTTCTCTCCTCTCTTTTTCTCCTGTTCCCAATACAACTTGTTTTTGGCCACTCTGCACTGAGCAAAATGACTAGAAGGAAACCTCACCGCAAAAGAAAGAATCAGAAACAGTCCTCTCTCCCACAGAGTTACAAAATCTGGATTACAATTCAATGTCAGAAAGCCAATTCAGAAGCACTATTTTACAGCTACTGGTGGCTCTAGAATAAAGCATAAAGGACTCAAGAGACTTCATGACTGCAGAATTTAGAGCTAATCAGGCAGAAATTAAAAATCAATTGAATGAGATGCAATCCAAACTAGAAGTCCTAACGACGAGGGTTAACACGGTGGAAGAATGAGTGAGTGACATAGAAGACAAGTTGATGGCAAAGAAGGAAACTGAGGAAAAAAGAGACAAACAATTAAAAGACCATGAGGATAGATTAAGGGAAATAAATGACAGCCTGAGGAAGAAAAACCTACGTTTAATTGGGATTCCCCAGGGCGCCAAAAGGGACAGAGGTCCAGAACATGTATTTGAACAAATTCTAGCTGAAAACTTTCCTAATCTGGGAAGGGACACAGGCATTCAGATCCAGGAAATAGAGAGGTCCCCACCGCTAAAATCAATAAAAACCGTTCAACACGTCGACACTTAATAGTTAAGCTTGCAAATTCCAAAGACAAAGAGAAGATCCTTAAAGCCACAAGAGACAAGAAATCCCTGACTTTTATGGGGAGAAGTATTAGGGTAACAGCAGACCTCTCCAAAGAGACCTGGAAGGCCAGAAAGGGCTGGCAGGATATATTCAGGGTCCTAATTGAGAAGAACATGCAACCAAGAATACTTTATCCAGCAAGGCTCTCATTCAGAATGGAAGGAGAGTAAAGAGCTTCCAAGACAGGCAGGAGCTGAAAGAATATGTGACCTCCAAACCAGCTCTGCAAGAAATTTTAAGGGTGACTCTTAAAATTCCCCTTTAAGAAGAAGTTCAGTGGAACAGTCCACAAAAACAAGGACTGAATAGATATCATGATGACCCTAAACTCATATCTTTCAATAGTAACTCTGAACGTGAACGGGCTTAATGACCCCATGAAAAGGTGCAGGGTGTCAGACTGGATAAAAACGCAGGACCCATCTATTTGCTGTCTACAAGAGACTCATTTTAGACAGAAGGACACCTACAGCCTGGAAATAAAAGGTTGGAGAACCATTCACCATTCGAATGGTCCTCAAAAGAAAGCAGGGGTAGCCATCCTTATATCAGATAAACTAAAATTTACCCTGAAGACTGTTGTGAGAGATGATACTTAAAAGATCTATCCAAAAAGAGGACTTAACAATCCTCAATATATATGCCCCGAATGTGGGAGCTGCCAAATATATCAATCAATTAATAACCAAGTTAAGTCATACTTAGATAATAATACACTTATACTTGGTGACTTCAATCTAGCGCTTTCTACACAATATATATCTTCTAAACACAACACCAAAAAGAAAAGAGAGCTTTAAATGATACACTGGACCAGATGGATTTCACAGATATCTACAGAACTTTCATCCAAACGCAACTGAATACACATTCTTCTCAAGTGCATATGGAACTTTCTCCAGAATAGACCACATACTGGGTCACAAATTGGGTCTGAACCGATACCAAAAGATTGGGATTATCCCCTGCATATTCTCAGACCATAATGCCTTGAAATTAGAACTAAATCACAACAAGAAGTTTGGAAGGACCTCAAACACGTGGAGGTTAAGGACCAACCTGCTAAAAGATGAAAGGGTCAACCAGGAAATTAAGGAAGAATTAAGAAGATTCATGGAAACTAATGAGAATGAAGACACGACCGTTCAAAATCTTTGGGATGCAGCAAAAGCACTCCTGAGGGGGAAATACATCGCATTACAAGCATCCATCCAAAACCTGGAAAGAACTCAAATACAAAAGCTAACCTTACACCTAAAGGAGCTAGAGAAAAAACAGCAAATAGATCCTACACCCAGCAGAAGAAGAGAGTTAATAAAGATTCGAGCAGAACTCAACGAAATCGAGACCAGAAGAAATGTGGAACAGATCAACAAAACCAGGAGTTGGTTCTTTGAAAGAATTAATAATATAGGTAAACCATTAGCCAGCCTTATTAAAAAGAAGAGAGAGAAGACTCAAATTAATAAAATTATGAATGAGAAAGGAGAGATCACTACCAACACCAAGGAAATACAAGCGATTTTAAAAACATATTATAAACAGATATACACCAATAATTAGGCAATCTAGAAGAAATGGACGCATTTCTGGAAAGCCAGAAACTATCAAAACTGGAACAGGAAGAAATAGAAAACCTGAAAGGCCAATAACCAGGGAGGAAATTGAAGCAGTCATCAAAAACCTCCCAAGACACAAAAGTCCAGGGCCAAATGGCTTCCCAGGGGGAATCTATCAAACGTTTAAAGAAGAAACCAAACGTATTCTACTAAAGCTGTTTGGAAACATAGAAAGAGATGGAGTACTTCCAAATTCATTCTATGAGGCCAGCATCACCTAAATTCCAAAACCAGACAAAGACCCCACCAAAAAGGAGAATTACAGACCAATATCCCTGATGAACATGGATGCAAAAATTCTCAAAAAGATACTAGCCAATAGGATACAACAATACATTAAGAAATTTATTCACCATGATAAAGTAGGATTTATTCCCAGGACACAAGGCTGGTTCAACACCCGTAAAACAATCAATGTGATTCATCATATCAGCAAGAGAAAAACCAAGAACCATATGATCCTCTTATTAGATGCAGAGAAAGCATTTGACAAAATACAGCATCCATTCCTGATCAAAACTCTTCAGGGTGTAGGGATAGAGGGAACATTCTTCAACATCTTAGAAGACATCTATGAAAAGCCCACAGCAAATACATTTTTCAATGGGGAAGCACTGGGAGCCTTTCCCCTAAGATCAGGAACAAGACAGGGATGTTCACTCTCACCACTGCTATTCAACATAGTACTGGAAGTCCTAGCCTCAGCAATCAGACAACAAAAAGACATTAAAGGCATTCAAATTGGCAAAGAAGAAGTCAAACTCTCCCTCTTTGCAGATGACATGGTACTGTACATAGAAAGCCCAAAAGACTCTACCCCAAGATTGCTAGGACTCATACAGCATTTCAGAAGTGTGGCAGGATACAAAATCAATGCCCAGAAGTCAGTGGCATTTCTATACACTAACAATGAGACTGAAGAAAGAGAAATTAAGGAGTCAATCCCATTTACAATTGCACCCAAAAGCATAAGATACCTAGGAATAAACCTAACCAAAGAGGTAAAGTATCTATACCTTAAAAACTACAGAACACTTTTGAAAGAAACTGAGAAAGACACAGAGAGATGGAGAAATATTCCGTGCTCATGGATTGGCAGAATTAATATTGTGAAAATATCAATGTTACCCAGAGCATTGTACACGTTTAATGCAATCCCTATCAAAATACCATGGACTTTCTTCAGAGAGTTAGAACAAATTATTTTAAGATTTGTGTGGAATCAGAAAAGACCCAGAATAGCCAAGAGAATTTTAAACAAGAAAACCAGAGCTGGGGGCATCACAATGCCAGATTTCAGGGTGTACTACAAAGCTGTGGTCATCAAGACAGTGTGGTACTGGCACAAAAACAGACACATAGATCAATGGAACAGAATACAGAATCCAGAAGTGGACCTTCAACTTTAAGGTCAACTAATATTCGACAAAGGAGGAAAGACTATCCACTGGAAGAAAGACAGTCTCTTCAGTAAATGGTGCTGGGAAAATTGGACATCCACATGCCGAAGAATGAAACTAGACCCCTCTCTTTCACCATACACAAAGATAAACTCAAAATGGATGAAAGATCTAAAATCCATCAAAATCCTAGAGGAGAACACAAGCAACACCCTTTTACACTTGGCCACGGCAACGTCTTGCAAGATACATCCACAAAGGCAAGAGAAACAAAAGCAAAAATGAATTATTGTGACTTCATCAAGATAAGAAGCTTCTGCACAGCAAAAGAAACAGTTGAGAAAACTAAAAGACAACCTACAAAATAGGAGAAGATATTTGCAAATGACCTATCAGATAAAGGGCTAGTTTCCAAGATCTATAAAGAACTTACTAAACTCAACAGCAAAGAAACAAACAATCCAATCATGAAATGGGCAAAAGACATGAACAGAAATCTCACAGAGGAAGACATAGACATGGCCAACATGCACATGAGAAAATGCTCTGCATCACTTGCCATCAGGGAAATACAAATCAAAACCACAATGAGCTACCACCTCACACCAGCGAGAATGGGGCAAATTAACAAGGCAGGAAACCACAAATGTTGGAGAGGATGCGGAGAAAAGGGAACCCTCTTACACTGTTGGTGGGAATGTGAACTGGTGCAGCCACTCTGGAACACTGTGTGGAGGTTCCTCAAAGATTTAAAAATAGACCTGCTCTAAGACCCAGCAATTGCACTGTTGGGGATTTACCCCAAAGATACAGATGCAGTGAAACTCCGGGACACCTGCACCCCGATGTTTCTAGCAGCAATGTCCACAATAGCCAAACTGTGGACGGAGCCTCGGTGTCCATCGAAAGATGAATGGATAAAGAAGCTGTGGTCTATGTATACAATGGAATATTACTCAGGCATTAGAAACGACAAATACCCACCATTTGCTTCAACGTGGATGGAACTGGAGGGTATTATGCTGAGTGAAATAAGTCAATCAGAGAAGGACAAACATTATATGTTCTCATTCATTTGGGGAATATAAATAATAGTGAAAGGGCATATAAGGGAAGGGAGAAGAAATGTGTGGGAAATATCAGAAAGGGAGACAGAACATAAAGACTCCTAACTCTGGGAAACGAAATAGGGGTGGTGGAAGGGTAGGAGGGCGGGGTTTGGGGGTGAATGGGTGTCGGGCACTGAGGGGGGCACTTGACGGGTTGAGCACTGGGTGTTATTCTGTATGTTGGCAAATTGAACACTAATAAAAATAAATTTATTTTTTTAAAAAGTCCTCAACTCTTGGTTTTGGCTCTAATCATGATCTCAGGGTCATAATATGGAGTCCTATTATCAGGCTTCCTCTCATCAGGGAGTCTGCTTGAGACTTTCTGTCTCCTTCTGCCCCTCTCTTGCTCACATACCCTCTCTCTCTCTCTCTCTCTTTCTCTCATATAAATAAGTAAATCTTTAAAAAATAAATTCTCTTGACTATGTTATATCATGTCATGTTAGAAACCTATTTTTATAAATCATCCATTCTTTCTGGTTTTATAGAGGAGTCAAAAGGGGGATTAAATCATTTGCTCAATGGCACAAATAATACTGGCATCAAGCCCCGTGATTCCACCACCCAACACAGAGATGCATAAGGCTATTTGTGCAGTTCTGATGAACAATGCATCAACAAAAAGAGGTGGAACCATAGGCCCTAAATGCTTTCCTTTCTCTAATTTACTTGACTGAAGTAGCATCAAAGTTACTCCTTATTTTCTATAGTGAAAGATACTAATCATGAAGCAATTCCTAAAGTGTTATATCATGGGATACTTTCTGTGAAACAAACATTTCCAAGGTTATCTCCATTCCTAACAACCACTTGTATTCAAGAGGGTAGTTTGTTTTTCATTAGGCAGAAGGGATTTTGTCAGAAATTGGGAAATTGAATTTCCTCCCTCAACTATGAACTACTTTCATTCTTGAAATTTAAGATAGAAACAAAGTCAACAAAAATTATTCAATAATATGGCAATAGTACCTGGGGAGATTTTTATTTAATGCAGGGTACAGTATTTTCTGGTAGCTTGGGTGAGACTTCTTGCTCCAGACAAAAGGGCCTAAGGAACAAACTTCAGTCATTGTGACCCATCTCTCTCATGATATATTAAAGGGGAATGAAAATATGGAATAAGATCCAAAGAACCTGATTTTTGCTATCATTAGTTGTGGGAGTTTGAGTAAATCCATTTAATTTCACTAAGCCTTAGTTAACCTGTATGTTAAATGATAACATTAAAGCTAAACAATCATATAAAATTCTGCTCAGTTTTAAAATTCAAAAACTCTACCTTTTAATTTCAACAAAGTGTTTACTCTGAACACCATCTCATCCCTTACCCACAACCAACACACACATCCAAGTATTCTCCACATTGAAACTCCTTATACTGCTGCTTAAACTATAAAACCATTCCTCTTCTGAGGAAATGTGATCATTTCACAACATCAGCATAATATTTCATTACAACATGTCATAATTCTAATATATCATACTTATTTAGAGTGTTTACTATGTTTCAGGCTCTGTTCTAGGTGCTTCATGTGGTTTAGGTTGTCCAATTATTTCAACAACCTTATGAGGGTGGTTTTATCATTATTATCCCATTTTATAGAAGGGAACTAAGGCACAGAGTCCAAAATCCAAATCCTACAACTGCTGTCTCTTTCTATAGGATTATAGAAAGTGCATTGTCCCCATTACCTTTAGGATAAAGTTCAATTCTTAGCAAAGCTGGAACAGTCATTTAGGGATTGAGTCTGTTTTATAGCCTCATTTCTGGTCAAGTCTTTTCCTAATACACTGCTGTAACTATATTGAAGTCATTGCAGCTCTTCTGAAATGCATCCTTGAGGTGATAGGGAGATCATGTTATTTCCTCTGCCTCTGACATTTCTTTTTGCCTAAATAACAGAAATGCCGGTTCAGAGTTCACCACTTCCAGGAAACTGATGTCGTTAGGTGCCCTTCCTCTTGTGCTTATTCTTGTACTACTCCTATTGTAGCATGCCATATAAGATATGTAAATTACCTGTTTATGATTTCTTCTATTGCAAGCTTCTTGAAGGTAAAAATTACATATTCCTGAGCCTAACACATCTTTATATTCAAATACTTGTTGAATTAATGAAAGAAGGTGGCTTTTTTCCCTCTTTCTATATCACATTCCTAATACTGTCATATTAATTCTGAGAAAACCTTTTCTTCCTCATTAAAACTTATCCAGTTTCAGATCTTATCAGAGTCTTAATTTACTTGCCCATTTGTCTAATAGTGGCCCACATTTCCCCACCAGCCTCCCAAAGGAATAACTTCAAGCAATGCAGACATTGAGGTGAATGAGAGATTTCTGACCAAGTCATACCACCAAGCGGTCTTCCTACTTTATCTACACATAAGGTTCCATGACAGCTTATGACACTTCTGACGTCCAGAAACATATGGGCTTTGACATTCTGTCATTAGTATGATCACTGTTATTCCTGGAGAAAATGTACAAAAATATTTCTAATTCAGGGAAAGGTTACTTTACTAATTGTAAATATTTGCCTGACATTTCCAGATTTTGGAATGTACTTCTGAAATTCTTATGCTTTGTTTAACTCTCCAAATTGTACACGGATGTCTTTTATAAAGACATAACTTGAGCAAAGAACATGAAAAAGATTATGGACAGAAAACTAAATTGTTACTCCCCGTGAAAGAAGTGTAAAAACCATTGGGAAGAAAATGATTCACTTCACAGTTAGTACCATACCAATTTAAAAACTGGGGCTCCTTGACACTTCCCATCTCTATGATTGACTGCCTTATTCAGTTTCTTGTACTCAAGGTTGGAAGTTTGAGTATTATAAACACAAGCACACACACAAGCGCACACACACACACAACACAGAATATTACTGCAGCGGCCAATAATGTCTTTTGCAAATTTGAATCATTATAAGCATTACTAAGACTTTAAATACTGTTTTTACAAAAGATGGAATAAAACGGGTTGCCAGTAAGAAAGCAGGCAGCAGCATATTGCTAATATGTAGAATTCTCTGAAGCCAGGCAAGCACAGATTGACTGTAGGTGTGTTCTGTGTGGAGCAATAATATAAGTAAATCTTTGTGGGTTTAATAACATTAAATTGGCTTCTGAGATATCTGGATTTGGGCTGAGCATCTGAGGTTTATTCTTACATGGAATGCTAACTTAGTGCAGAAATTAATTTTTACAACAACCATCAAACTTCCTTGCTTATGTCATATTAACATAGATAAGTTCAACCTTCAAATTCTATGCAATTATTACCTATGGAACTTAGGGGATTTTTTACTTTTAGGAATTTATAAATGATTTTCTATAAGCTAGAAGGGGAAAGTCAGAATAAGATTTTTTGCCAGGCCATTTCTTATCTGATCCTTCTTGGTGCACAAATGAATTTCCTCTCTCCTGTCCCTTCATCTAGGGGAATAGTTGGAAATTATTATCCATAGTAATGCTTGGCACTTTGCACAAAATTTTTACATGCATTATCTTGGTCCTATCTGATGCCAGGAAAGGGACTTGTTGCTGCCTTAGGAAAGTTAAGTTACTTAACCAAACTCATAAAGCTAAAAGATAGTGAAGCTAAGAAAATAATCCTTATTTCCTTCTCTATAATCAGAGATTGTTCCACTAGCCCTTATTGTATATTTTAATCCATTTATGAGATCCTGATATATGTATTTATTCATATAGTAACAAGAACATGTTAGGCTCTTAATGGATATTTGTGGAGTAAACCAATGACTATTATAAGGACAGAGGAAACACTACATGTCTGGAGAATAGAAAGGTACCTAACCCATAGAATCTCATTTATTCATTACAGCTACTCCATGAGGCTACTATTTCCATCTCCATCTTATAAAAGAAAAAAAAATGAATTTTTGAGATGCTCAAGGATACAACATATTTATATATTATGAGCCAGGCATTGAGTAAATTTCTTTTTTTTAAAGATTTTATTTATTTATTCATAGACACAGAGAGAGAGAGAGGCAGAGACACAGACAGAGGGAGAAGCAGGCTCCATGCAGGGAGCCCAATGTGGGACTCGATCCCGGGTCTCCAGGATCACACCCCAGGCTGCAGGCGGCACCAAACCGCTGCGCCACTGGGGCTGCTCTGAGTAAATTTCTTTACATAATTGTCCCACTTAATTTTCACAACAATCTTATGTAGTATCATAATTTTCCCCATTTTACAGAAAAAGAGAAGTTAAGCAATTTGCCCTATATCAGACAAAGAGCTGAGTTAAATTCAAGTTCTGAATTCTGATGCTTTCCCACTGCACAAGCCTGGGTCTCCTCTGCTGAACAAGTCCTGACTTACAAGGTCTGTGAGGGCTGAAGATTTCACACCCATTTTGTTTCATCTAAAGCATACTACCTCCTGGATAACTATGTACAACTTGAAGGATTGGAGTATAATTAATAACAATTGAACATCATTAAAATCTTAATTCTCTTATTAAATAGTCTATAAGAATCATGTACTTGGGAGTCAGAGAGAGACAGACACAAAGAGAGACAGAAAAAGCACATTACATGTATATGTAATTCAGAATAATTGTAATTCTGAAATAGATTCCTCTAAAGCATTAATTAATTTCTGAGACTGAAACTACAAACCCAAAATAATTTTTGGAGAAGAGGGAGGCGAAGGCGGTGGAAGACTAGGGGTCCTCATTTCATCTGGTCCCCCAAACTTTGCTAGATAATTTGCAAACTATCCTGAACACCTATGAATTCAACCTGAGATGTAAAGAAATGATAA